>NW_025335468.1:26261132-26537897 GCF_004798865.1 Varanus komodoensis | reverse complement strand
TCACCCTCAGGTCACCCTCTTCCTGCCCCGTCGAGAAAACCAGGTCCAGAGTGTGTCCACGTTCATGGGTCGGGCCGGAGACATGTTGAGACAGCCCCATGGCCGTCATGGAGGCCATGAATTCCTGAGCCGCCCCGGTTAGAGCAGACTCAGCATGGAGATTGAAGTCCCCCAGGACCAACATCCTGGGGGTCCTCAACACCAGGTCCGAGACGGTCTCCGTCAGCTCAGATAGGGAGACTGTTGGGCAGAAGGGTGCACGGTACACCAACAGAATCCCCAATCTGTCTCGTTCGCCCAACACCAAGTAGAGGCACTCCAGCCCTGGTCTCGAAGGGACCGGAAGTCCCGTGAGAGAGGTGGAGGCTCAGTAAACCATGGCTTATTGTGTCATCTGAATGACACAGTACAACATACCATGTTGTTGTAGGGGCTTCTTGTAGAATTACTTGAAGGTTGTATAACCCTCCAACAATCCATGTTAACCAGGTTTATATGGTGAACCCATGCTATGGACTGACTATTCCAAAGAGCGTCTAGCGCATGCCACAACCCACCGCAACTTCACTAAGCCTCAGTGGGCTGTAGTAATTATGTGAATCTGGTGGCTGTGTACATGCTTCATGCACTGCTTAGACTATAAATGGAGTTGTTCCCATGGACTTTGAGAAAGATGCAAACGTGTACCTGACTACTAAGTTACCACTCAGCCGGCTACTCTAGAGGGTGCCTATAAATTGGCCAATCCAAATACAGTCTAGTCTTGCAGGTTTCCCATCCTGCAAGGCATGTTAGCAGTTTTAGCTGACCCTGGGCAACCTTTGTGAAACCCTTTGTTTTGTATACTGATAGCTAATTATTCTGCTGCATGACTCTTGCAGTGGTCAACTAACTCAAGTAGTAAAGAACCTCTTCCTTCTATTCCTCAGTTTCAAAATAGAGTTTATCATTCTGGTTTTTTGTGTGTCTCTCACAAAAAGGAAAAAAAAAAGCAAGCATGTCTTTTTATGTTTACTGCAGTAGCATTGTAGGCTAGTTCCAGAATGACAAAAGGATGCTGTGCGGTATTAGTAGGTAAAGCTTCTAAATGGTATTTGTATTTTGAACATGCTTGTTTTGCTGTTCAGTATGTAGTGAAATTAATGAATTGACCAAGGCTGTCATTCTGAGTAAACGATAAAAATTAATAACTGCACTATAAAATCAATGTCTCTAAAATGTCTAGGAAATTAGAAGAATGCTTCTAATTAATCATATGATGATGAAATGTATGTGTGTTTCTTCACCTAATGAATATTCTTTGAACAATATCAGAGTCATACTCACCTCTGATGGCTTATATGTAAGACTGAGCTGTTTATCTTTTCTGTAAGCTGAGAAATAGCTTATTTCTAAACTGAAATTGTACCACCACAAATGTGTTAGAGTAGGAAAGTAGTGGATAATTTCAAAATCTAACAGCATCAGATGTACAGTCACCCTTTCCTTGAATACATCCAGGGGAAGATTTTGACTTCCTAGCAGTTTGTTCAGTTTTGAGCTTTCCTACATGAAAGACTAGAAAAAGACTATACCTGGTTTTTTAATGTACCAGAGAACTAAGGGATGTATACTAAGATAGGCCGTGTGTGTGTGCAAATGTGCACTCTCTCTCACTCTCTCCCCGCCATCCCCCCACCCAAACTTCAGTGTTATGGATTTGGTCTGAGCATAGATGATGTAGCCATTTTACTGAAGCTAAACAGGTCTGTACTTGGATGGAAAACAGGCTGAGAATTCCATGTACACTTTCAGTTCAGGGATAGAAGAAAAGTGAGTTAGAAATGTACAGAATAAAACTGAAAGTCACTTTTGTACTTTTAAGTATGTCAAAAACAGTTTATCAAGTGGTGTTAAAGGGCTAAAGGAAGCAAAAATGAAAAGCAGCCAAGCACATACCCTGGATTTTAGGAAAGCCAATTTCAATAGACTCAGAACAATGATGAGCAAAGCCCCATGGCAAGTGACTCTAATGAGAAAAGGAGTCCAAGATGGATGGGAATTTTTTAAAAAGAAAATTCTAAAGATACAATTACAAATAATTTCAACAAGAAAAACTGACAGAAGACAACGGAAGACGCCCATGTGGCTTCACAAAATACTTAGAGATGACCTGAAAACAAGAAAGAACTTGTATAAGAAGTGGCAGGAAGGCTAAGCTACAAATACAGGCAGGTAGCATGGAATTGTAGGAAGATTAAAACTAGGAATCAACTCAGGTGACCAAGGGAAGCCAAAAGCAACAACAAAGCCTTCTTCAGATATGTCCACAGTAAAAGACAGAGGAAAGAAATGGGGGTTCAGCTACTCAATGTGGATGGCAAAATGATAACAGATGACAAAAAAAAGGCAGATGTGCTCAATTCCTACTTTTGCTCAGTCTTCTCCCAAAAGAACTATCTCCTTCCTGATGAAGGAGAATTTTGGCTCTGACCTCTTAGCAGAGCAGCAGAGGCACAGGCTGGGAGAGAGTGCTGAGTGGCTAGGGGACTGGCGAAGGAAAGGGAGGAGCTGGGCAGGGGAGCAGAGGGCCAGGAGCAGCAGAGAGGAAGGGGGCGGGGCCAGAGAGGCTAGAGGGGTCAGGAGGAAGCGGACAGGCGGGGGCGGGGCCTGAGGGACTGATAAGGCCGCACTCAGCCATTGGCAGCGCCGCGTTAAGGACAACATGACAAGGGCGTTATCCCTTGTCTGCATCCCTTAGCTGCGGCCTGGGCTGTCCGGGGACTCCCTTCCCTGGGACACAGAGGTTTGATTGTTTGTTTTGTTTGTGCTGTGCTGTGCTTTGCTTCCAATTTAAATTTAAGTTTATTTTATCCTTGCGTGTGTGTGTGCGAGTGGGGTTTTGTGTGGGAGAACTGGGCGAGTGAGAGGAACTACAGGACAAACAAGGCAGGGGACCAAGGTAAGGTCTCGGAAGGGATACCAATGGCAGACCAGGAGATGGCCTTGGCGGGAGTCACGGGTGTTGCTGTCTGCTGCGACAGCTGCGACATGTTCGCCCTTCTCCCCCAGGAGAGGCAGGAATACACTTGCCCTTGGTGCAAGATGGTGACCCTGCTAGAGGAGGAGGTGAGGTGCCTGAGGGCCGCGAGAGCTCTCCAGGCCCCCCAGGAGCAGCCTCCCTCTGGACAGAGGGTTGAGGGAGAGGCCACGGGAGGAGCAGCTGCGGAGACATGGAGGTATGTCACCCACAGGAGGAGGAGGCCGTGCTGGCCTCCTCATGGCACCAATCTGGAACTGGAAAACAGGTTCTCTCCACTTGGGGAGACCGGCAGGACCCCCAGCCTGGGATGACAGGCAGCAAGGGGGCCGCTGCAGGAGAGGCGAGGGCCAGGGCACGGCCGCCCACCAGCACCGGGAAGACACAGTGGCGGGTGATTGTTGTTGGGGACTCCCTGCTGAGGGGCACTGAGGCGGCAGTGTGCCGCCCCAACCTGGAGACAGGGGAGGTTTGCTGCCTGCCAGGTGCATGCATCCGGCATGTGAAGGACAGAGTGGAACGTCTTGTTCACTCTGGGGGTCACCAGCCGCTCCTGGTGATCCATTGGGCACAAACGATGTGGCCAGGCAGGGTGTGGTTGGGATAACCAGGGACTTTGAGGCCTTGGAGAAGAAACAGGGAGTTAAAGGCCCAAGTGGCCTTCTCGTCAATCTTACCTGTCCAGGGATTTGGGCCAGGAAGGGACAGGAGGGCCTCCAAGGTGAACGACTGGCTTAGGGTGTGGTGCCAGAAGGAACGCTTTGGGTTCCTCGACCATAGCACTCATTTTCTTGCCAATGGACTTCTGGCAAGGGATGGGTTACACCTCACGAGGATGGGGAAAAGGTCCTTTGGAGATGCTCTAGTGAGCTTCATCCAGAAGACTTTAAACTGAGCTGGGGGCGGGGTGTTCAGGCCCCCCAGTAACATGTCTGCACTGGACAAGTGTTGGCGGAGGATCAGGGCTCTGGGAGCAGGGTTTTAGAGGTACTGCAGGGACTGACAGGACTCCTACAGAGAGGGGCCAGGTATCAGGGAGGATGGGAGGAAGGAGGAGGCTGGGAACTCTAAGGAAAGGAAGTGGTGGGAAGGAGTTGAGGTGCATGTACACCAATGCTAGGAGCATGGGTAATAAGCAGGAAGAGCTTGAAGCGCTCCTGGGAATAGGAGGGTATGACCTGGTGGGAATCACAGAAACTTGGTGGGATGAAAGGCAAGTCTGGAATGTGAACATAGAAGGGTATCACCTTTTTAGAAAGGACAGGAAGGGAAAGAGAGGTGGGGGCGTGGCTTTATACGTCAGGGAAGGGATAGGATGCAGTGAGATAGAATGCAGCACAGATGGGGATTTGGTAGAGGCAGTCTGGGTGAAACTTAGGGGTTTTGACAGGGAAAGAGACCTGACAGTGGGGGTATGTTATCGCCCTCCAGGTCGACTTGAGACCCTGGATGATGTCCTGACAGGCCAGATTCTAAGGGTATCTCAGGGGAGAGACACAGTAATTATGGGAGATTTCAGTCTCCCGGATATTAGTTGGGAGACTCACTCCGCGGTGACAGCCAGGTCACGTCGCTTCCTAGAAGCTATAGAGGGAGGGTTTTTCACACAGAGGGTCCGAGAGGCGACGAGGGGGGAAAACATTCTTGACTTGGTCTTGACCAATAGGGAGGAGCTGATAGATGAAGTACAGATTAGGGGAGCTCTGGATGCGAGAGATCACTCCATCCTTTGCTTTGAGATCAGGGGACTGGGGACGTGCAGCAGGTCGAGCACTAGAAGCTGGGACTTCAAGAGGGCCAACTTTGGCCAACTGAAGGCCAGACTGGGGAAAGTCTCCTGGGATAGGTTACTGGAAGGTAAGTGAGTTGAGGAGGGGTGGATAGCACTCAAAAGGGAGGTTTTGGAGGCACAAGCCTTGGCAATTCCTCTAGTCAGTAAGGTGGGGAGGCGGAGGAGAGTGCTGCCATGGATGTGAAAGGAGGTGGTTAGAGGGATTAGACAAAAGAGGAACCTCCGTAGGAAATGGGTACTGGGGCAAATAGACAAAAGGGTATACTGGGAGGAGGAGGAGGCCCGTTGCAGAAGGATTCTTCGCAAGGTTAAGACTGATTACGAGCTGAGACTTGCCAAGAATATCAAGAGCAACAAAAATGGCTTCTTTCAGCATGTAAATAGAAAGAGGAAGGGGAGAGAAGTGGTGGGACCACTAAATAAGGAGGAAGGAGATCCAGTGACTGATACGAGGGAACAGGCACAGATGCTAAACGACTATTTTGCCTCTGTGTTCTCCCCAAAGCAGGGCAGGGAATATCTGCATAGGAGATTAGATGAGGCTGGGGACTTAGGGGCACAGATTAGAGTCACCCCCCCTTGAAGTTGAGGGGCTCCTCATAGCATTGGACATTACAAAGGCGCCAGGCCCTGACGGGTTACACCCGAGAGTACTTAGAGAGTTGGCAGGGGTTCTCTCACACCCGCTGGCCTCCATTTTTGAGACCTTGTGGAGAATGGGTGAAGTTCCAGAGGACTGGAGGGTGGCATCAGTGTCCCAATTTTCAAAAAGGGTAGTAGAAGGGACATGGGGAATTATAGACCTGTTAGCCTTACTTCCATTGTAGGAAAAACAATGGAAAGGCTCATAATAGAGATCTAGTGATGCTAGATAGGGAAGGGAGGCTGACAGCCACACAACACGGCTTCCACAAAAACAGGTCCTGCCAGACAAACCTTGTGGAATTCTATGACAAGGTTTTGAGATGGCTAGATGGAGGGGATGCAGTGGATGTGGTATACCTGGATTTCAGCAAGGCCTTTGACAAAGTGCCCTATGATATCCTGGTGGAGAAACTGAGGGGTTTTGGGATACACCAAAGCATTGTCCGCTGGATTAGGGCATGGTTGACTGACCGAAAGCAGAAGGTAACCATTAGTGGGGAATCATCAGGATGGCGGCCAGTGTCAAGCGGGGTCCCCCAGGGCTCTGTCCTGGGGCCGATCCTGTTTAATCTTTTCATTAACGACATGGAAGAAGGGGTGAACAGTCTGCTGATCAAATTAGCAGACGACACTAAAACTGGAGCAGTGTCCACAACGGAGGAGCAGGTACTTCAGATCCAAAAGCATCTGGACAGACTATGGAAGTGGGCAGGAGACAACAGGATGGCGTTCAGTGTGCATAAGTGCAAGGTCTTGCACTTGGGGCATAGGAATAGCTGTCATAAGTACAGGTTAGGTGACAAGTGGCTGGAGAGCAGCACCTGTGAAAGGGACCTCGGGGTGCTGGTTGACTGCAGGCTAAACATGAGTCAGCATTGTGATGCGGTGGTCAAGAGAGCAAACGCCACCCTTGGTAGCATAGCCAGAAGTGTGGCTTCTAGATCGAGAGAGGTATTACTGCCACTCTACACGACTCTGGTGCGCCCGCAACTGGAGTATTGTGCTCAGTTTTGGGTCCCACATTACAGAAAGGATATAGCCAGGTTAGAGTCACTGCAGCGTAGGGCCACAAGTTTGGTGGCCGGTTTGCAGGGGATGCCGTATGAGGTGAGACTGAGGGAACTGGGTCTCTTCAGCCTGGAGAAGAGGAGACTTAGAGGGGATATGTTGGCGACATACAGGTATGTGAGGGGATGTCACATGGAGATGGGTAGAGACCTGTTCTCCCCTGCAGAGGAAGGCGGGATGCGCTCCAATGGAGCAAAGCTTAGGGAGCCAAGGTTCCATTTGGATGCCAGGAAACACTTCCTGACAGTTAGGACCCCAAGGGTGTGGAATGGGCTTCCACGAGAGGTCGTTGAGGCCCCATCGGTGCGAGTGTTCAAGGATAGGCTGAACGTCCACATGGTGGGCATGTCGTGAGCAGAGCCGGCTGGTGCCATAGGTCAGACTAGATGGCCCGGGAGGCCCCTTCTGACTTGCTCTGTTTCTATGTTTCTAAGTACAAGCTGAAGGAACAGGATGGCAGCTCAAGATTTGATAGGCCAATGATCAAGGATCATCTAATTGGGTTGAATTAGTTCAAAATTCCTGGGTCTGATGAACTCCATGCTAGAGTCATAAAGGAAATGGCAGAAGAACTCTCAGGACCACTGTCTATTCTGTTTGAGAAATCATGAATGACAAGGGAAGTGTCAGATGACTGGAGAAGGGTTAATGTTGTCCCTATCTTTAAAAAAGGGGGAACAAGAAGAACCTGGGACCTACAGACTAGTCAGTTTGGCATCAATCCCTGGGAAAATTCTGCAGCAGATTATAAAGCAGTCAGTCTGCAAACACCTTGAAAACAAGGCAATTACTAGAAGTCAAAATGGATTTCTTAAGAACAAATCCTACCAGACTAATCGGATTTCATGCTTTGATTGGGTAATGTCCCTGATGGACTGTGGGAATGCTGTAGACATAATCCATCCAACTCCAGCAAAGCTTTTGACAGAGTGCCCCATGAGATCCTGACTAGGAAACTAGCTAAAAGTGGGCTAGATGGAACAATCATCAGGTGGATCCACAGTTGGCTACCAAATTGGACTCAAACAATGCTCATCAATGGCACCTTCTCAAACTGTGGAGAGGAAACAAGTGGGGTACCACAAGATTAAGTCCTGGGCCCAGTGCTTGCCAACATTTCTGTTAATTATTTGGATGAGGAAGTACAGGGATTTATGATCAGTTTTGCAGATAACCCAAAACTGGGTGTTATAGATGATACCTTGGAAGACAGAAAGAAGATTCAAGGTGACCTTGATAGGATGGAGTGCTAGGCTGAAAACAACAGAATGAAATTCAGTAGGTATGCATGCCAAGTTCTGCACCTAGGAAAAAGAAACCAAATGCATCGATACAAAATGGCAAATAAATGGTTCAAAAATACTGCAAGCAATCTTGGAATTGTTGTAGATTACAGACTGAATACGAGTCAACAGTGTCATATGACTGCAAAAAGGGTAAATGCTCCTTTAGGCTGCATTAATAGAAGTATCACTTCCAAATCATATGAAGTACTACCTTTACTCAGAACTGATTAGGCCTCAACTGGAGTACTGTGTCCAGTTCTGGGCACTAGTTTTAAGAAAGATGCAGACAAGCTGGAAATCGTTCAGAGGAGGGCAACAGGGATGATCCAGAGACTGTAAACAAGCCCTATGAGGAAAGATTGAAAGAACTAGGCATGTCTAGCCTCAAGAAGAGAAGACTGAGGGGAGATATGGTAGCATTCTTCAGGTACTCTTGTGAAAGGTTGTCACAAAGAGAAAGGTCAGAATCTCTTCTCGATCATCCCAAAGTGCAGGACACAGAATACTGGGGTCAAATTACAGGAAGCCAAGTTCTGGCTGAACATCAGGAAGAACTTCCTGACTGTTAGAGCAGTACAACAATGGAACCAATGACCTAGGGAGGTTGTGGGCTCTCCCACATTAGAGGAATTTCAGATGCAACTGGACAGCCAGCTAAGAGGGATGGTTTAACATGGAATTCTGCACTAAGCAGGGGATTGGACCCAATGGTCCTCTGGCCCCTTCTGACTCTACATTCCAAGATTTTCTGACTAGTATTAAAAAGTAATTGGAACTCCTAAGACTTCTGGCAATAAAAGCCCTCTGGATTTGTGGCTCTGGTTTCCTAAACATACCTATACTTATGGTCATCAACTAGTTTTGCTGAGGAGAGGGGGTTACTTCTGCGCATAGAAAGTATAAGCCCTTAGTTTACACTGTTATATTCCTAGGTAGCCCAAAGGCAAATTTCTTCGCTGCAGCCTGTACTCTTTCCACACTCCTATCCTTTGAGTGCTCCCTGTCAAGAGCCCAGAAGTAGGCGAAAAGCTGCTAGTTATTAGTCATATAAAATAATGTAACATTGTAACTGTTCAGATGCTTTCTCTCCTGATTTAGGATATTGTCATTTAGAATAAGTATTCTTTCAAGATTGTTATACAGAACTGGTTAGCTCAATTTTTTCTGTTTCTGCAAACCCTGTTTAATATTTTCTTCTGTGCGCTTCTCAGACTCATATGAGACTTGTCTTATTTTGCAGCGGGTAGACTGCCATGTTGTATCAGTTCCAGAACTGGAATTTTCCTCAGACTTCATCCTGACAATCACAAAGACTTCAGTGTGTACGGTAAATATTTTTACACAAACATTTCTGAGGGTTTGAATTAGTTTTGGATTCCTTGGTCTACTGTGGCAAAGATCAGTTTGCAAGTGAAATCCACTGACAAAGCCATAGTAGAAGTGAATGCTTGATTCCTATAGCCTTAACTGTTCACATGCAAGAGTACTAAGGAAGGGAAAAAATGAAATCCCAAGTGCCACTAGAAAGCCTTTTATTTTTGCCCAGCACTCTTCAGAAATTCTGGTTTCTTTGTCCCTCATATCGAGCAGAAGGCAAGAAGTCTTCCATATTTTACCATTGTGTCTTTTCTCCCATGGCCTTATGCTATTCCTCTTAAGTCTCTCTTGCATACCTTGTATTCTTTACATTGCAAGCTTTTTTAGAATTAGTCTTCTGTGTTAGGGTGTTTTACCATTTCTTCCTTGGCACTTGCTGCAAGCTGATCTACTGTCTGCTTATACATTAAAAAAAAATCATTTTCCTTTTGCACTCTTGGTTTTTCTCTTCCTCCCTATAGAAAAATTTCTGCCTTACCATGAATTTCAGTTCAGTGAAACAGTACTTTTGATGTGTTCAGTACTTTTTCCATCCAGCATTCTTACGTCTTTATATTTTCTGACTGATAGACATACCTGTTTTTTTGTATACTCTTTGTTTCCTCCCCTTACAAATGTAGTGGTGTAAATAAAATATTTGTTTTGCAGTTATCAATTTTTGATTAAAGACTTGCGCTAGTGCACAGAAACCACAACACAAAACTATTTGTCAGGTATTAGGTACTTCATCATAGAAGATTATTGACATCTTATGACCAGAACTTCTACTCCTTTTATGATGGAATATGGTAGCTCAGTTAGAGGCTGAGAAGCCATCCATCACATCGGGCAGCCTAACCTTCCAGTAAATGAACAATAAAGTCTATTATTGTACTGGGGATTTTAAGGATAGTTTAAAGGTATAAGTCTTTGGCCGGGCACATAATTTTTTCTTGAATTCTGTATCTAGATTTTTTGCTCGGCTTAAGCTGTAGGGATAAATAATTGTTTGAAATATAATGTGAACCAAAGAGATTGTGAAGATAGCTCAGTCTGCACTGCAGCCTGGAGCACTTATGATCTCTCCTTCTTCATCCTATACCGCAGTAATCAGGGTCTTCCAGAAAAAGATAACAGTACACTGCAAGCCTGCTACCATGTGGTAGAGAAGGTCGACATTGAAAGAACTTTGACCAAACATAATAATGATGAATGTGTTTGCATGACAACATGTTGCTGTACTAAATTGAGAGGAATCTGCCAGTCTATAGAAGGTGTCTGTCTACTTCTAGGCCAGTCTATCCAAACCTGGTATTGATTTCTGCAGTTTCTTTAGGACCTAAACTTAATGGGGATCAAAATCTTTCATACTACTTAATTCCCTGAGGAACATGACTTTGTTTTAAGAAAAAGAGTGATTTCCCCCTCACCTCTGTTCCACACTACAGAAAAATGGATCCAGTTGCAAGTTAGGTTTGATCAGACCAAATGAACCTTGGATGAATTTAAGCAGTAGTTTCTCATTCATGTTTTAGAATGTATATGGTCACATGTAGGTGTTTTTAGCTACCTTTTCTCAGCTATACATATTTGTTTACTCTTTTATATTTGTAGCTGTTTTTCCTCTGAAACCAACAAGACTGGATGTGTAGAACTGATACACAAGCAGTGATCAGGCTGCATTACCTTTCTAAGATGGAACTATGCATCACGCACCTTTCGACCATTCATGTTCACATTATTGGTCAGCTAAAATTGTACAAGTATAAAGAAACTAATAATAAGAACACATGAGTACAATATACATAAGTATCTGCCTAGAGACAAATAAGATGGTTAGGTCACCTCACTTTTGTGGTTGACATTGCGTGTAACGTTCATGTTTTGAAAAATTTAGTGTCGTGATTAGTGCAGTTGTCATTTTAATGGGGGAGCAGTCCCACATCTAACAACTTCTGAATCTGAGCTATATTTTGTGAGTGGACAGCCATCTGAAAAGGGTGGTTTAACTTGGTGTCTTGCACTGAGCAGCAGCTTGGACCCAGTGGCCTTCTGGCCCCTTCCAAGTCTACTGTTCTGTGATTCTATGATTGTTGCATATGCAGAATCTTTGCTATTAGGTCAGCTAAAAAAGATAAATTAAGGATGTTCACCTTCTCATGCTTATTAAAAAAATGTTGCAACTAGTTTAACTGAGTCAGTCATGTTTACTGGGGAGTGCTAGGCATTGTAGGTTTGTTTTCAGACTAAATTTGCAGAGAATTGTGCCCTAAATTGCCGAAATTTCATAAATAATACCTAACTTAATAATACCACAGTGCTTTTATTGAAATGCATTAAATTAGTTTAATAAATAGATCTCTTTTCCAGGGCAAACCTGAAAGGGAAAGAGATGTTTTAGGGTGTCAGATTCAGTGTACATTGCTATTAATTCTTATTTGTAATTAGCTGTAAGCTAAGATGTTACATATTCAAATTAGCTGAATAGAAAACACTTTAAGGCTCCAATTCTGTACCTACTTACAGAACTCTGAGACTTACCTCAGAGTAAGTATGTACACATATTTCTTGTGAAAGTATTAAATCTGTCTTCCAAGGTTATATGCTTATTCATTGTTCTCTGAATAAGTAATTCAAGGCTGGCTTCCTTCCTTCCTTCCTTCCTTCCTTCCTTCCTTCCTTCCTTCCTTCACCATTGTGCTTTCAAATACTAAGATCTGGTAACTCCTACAGGCAAAGGTAGGGTTTCTGCTTAATTGGGAAGCTCTCCAGATACACTTCCCTCCCAAGGGGAAAAAAAGTAAGTTGTGTGGGTTTTTTTATCTCAAGAAAACAATACTGGAAAGGCTGAGCAGGTCAATTGCCTTTTAGGGAGCATGAATTGTTGAGGGTGTCAACTAGAGAGGGGGTACCCTGGTCTCCTGAGTTCCTAACCTATAGTATCATAGGTGATCTGGGCTTTGGAGAGGGAGCAGTGTTAGGGTCAGAAAGTGCATGCCACAAGGCATAGTTCTCCTGACTACAGTTTCACCCTAACATTTATGAACCATGAGAAGGGAGAGGTAAATATAATTTCCTACTTTGCACTGTACTGCTTACAATCTGGACTAGGTAAGCTCATCCTGTTTTCTTAGCTAAATCTCAGATGTCAGCAGTATATGGTAATGGGTTATAACATACACTTCTGCAACCTGCTGAGATTCGAGTCTAGCTAAATAGGAAGCTAGTTATTTATGTCAAGAGAGCCATCATCTTACATGAACGTGCACTGCTGGGTGAAATTTCCAGGTGTTACTTTCCTTTCCATGACTCTTTGTGGATCCTGACTTGTAAGGCACAAGTAGAAAAAGGAATAATTGCAAGGTAAATGTTTGCTTCCAAGGAAGACGAATATTTAAGCATATGAGGGATTAGATTGATTTTAGTTTTTCATAGGGAAAAACATGTTTATATGTGTATACTAAAAGGAAATACAATGGATTCTTTTAGTCAATTATTACACTTGGAATAATATACTATAAATACTATTCAAGTAGGTTTTGCAGTATAAATACTATTCAAATAGGGTAGTATATCTGAACTTGGAAGGAAGGTGGCTTTGTACATTTTGCAACAAAGTATATTCTCTAGCCCTCCTGAAGAAGAATTATTCAGTAATCTCAAGGTGCTGAACTCTTTTGAGTTAAGAAATGCCATTTAAAAATTACACTGCTATTTCTGCTGCAGGAATATAGAGATTGTCTGCCTCTTACTCCCTCTCTGCTGCATGGCTTACAAGCATTTCATCTCCATGCTTGGATAAACTCCATCAAAAGCACATTATCCTCCCAGTTTTGTGGCCAGCTGCCCTAATTGTATCTGCTCTAGCTGCATGCTGTTGGAACATGATACTGACGAGGAACAAAAATGATAAATTGCTCCCTGCAGCTGATAGCAATGATGGTAACTTTTAATTTCCTTTCTGCTAAGTGAATTGGTCAGATTGCTTTTAACTGTTTTTACAAGGGGGTGTATAAATCAGTTGGGATTTACAGTGAGAACAGAAATTCAGACAAGGTGCAGGTAAATGAAAAAGCTGATATTGCCCCATGCATTCAGTCTGCCTTTAATATAAACTGGAGATACAGGATAGCTTTTAAATAAAATTTTACATGTTTGGCTGTTTTCAACATGCAGTTAAATTTGAGAGCATATTTTGTGATTACTATAAATAAAAATATGTCCTTATGTAGCAGGAGACATCTGACATGGAGCTGCAAGTATGGGACTTGTGTAAGAAATCATGGTGACAGCCCCTCCCCCCCATCTTGCACATGCAGCTCCTAGACTGGCAACGTTAAGGCTGCTGCTGATTATGTGCATGCATGTAATAGGTTTGGAAGGATTTCTAGACTGAGCCACCTTGCCCAACCTATATTTCAGTGTCAGCTTGGCCTGTGAATTGATTTCACAGGTCTATATACAGATCTATATGTTTAATAGATAGACACAGCTCTGATGTTCTGTATTTCTTGCCTCCCTTATATAGTTGACATGGTTTATGAGCAAGAGAAATCCAGTTTTTGTGCATTCTTACATTTGCTTAACCCAGGTTCTCTTTATGTGCTTAGCTGGTTCTCAAAACAATCCCCTTCCCCTCAACCAGTTCTATCTCTTGTTGAGATGCTGAGAACAGAAGGCACAATAATGACTCTACTGCAATGAACATAAAACACCCTTTTCAAGTACATGTCAAGCCAGAGCTTCAGTTATATATGACCAGTCCTGTTGTGTTCACTTTCAATTTCCTGGTGGGTGCTATTCAGAGTAGTGATCAAATGGCTCTAGCAGAGATGCTGGAGTTTATTATGTTTACTGTTCTGGAGATCTACAGATTTACTTGACGTGATGAGCTGGAGAAGGAAATGCATAAATAAATATTCCTTGTGTGCAAAATGAAACAAGATAACCATAGAAATAATTTTTAAAAGGAAACCAATTTTCAATTTTATGCCATTCTTTATTCTGAATTTTAACTCTTAAAATTGCGTAGATTTAACTGATCTTTAATTATTAAAAATAATGATAAAAGGTTGATACATTTTACATTACTTAAGCTTCTGTAGCATCATCTACTTGAGTCCTTACTTTAGGAAGGCTAGATTGTAATTTATAATATAGAATATATTCATGTATTTTATTATGAAAAATCATCTTGCTTTCATGCATAAGATTGAAGACAAGTCATGCAGAGCTCAGAAATACAGTATCAGTATAAAAACTGGAATAAAAAGAGAAAGTCAACATATGCCTTTCCCTTTGAACAAGAAAGGCCAAATATTGTTGCATCCTTGTCTAGGATCTGGGCACATGTCCACATTTTCACAACTTTCTTTCTCTAGACTTGGAACATGGATACAATTTGCATGTATATGTATATGTGTATCCTGCAATAGGCTGGCCTTGGGAGTAGCTGATGTACATTTATGCAAGGAAGTAGTGTTGGCTGACTTTAAAGAAGTGATTTGAAGAGGTGGACCCAGAGTTCTATGACTATCATATGATTACGAACATCCCCTTGTCCACTGCCCTAATTCGATCCCTGGCCAAAATGCTAACTGGTGTATCTCCAGCCTGCCTCCGGTTCAGTGGGGGCCAGGTTTGCTGGGTGTATGGCTAATTGGGAGTGGGGACATTGTGTAGGACAGTCCCTGGTGGAATTTCCAATCAGTGATGGCAAATTACTGTGAGAATTTTCTTCTCCAACCTGTACCCCATTAACCTTCAGGGACTGGGACTGGTACTTTGACCCCCCCCCCCCCAGACTGATGGACTGCACGGGCCGGCCAATTTTTGCCCTACAGTTCAAAGAATCCTAACCACTTGTCTATATGAAGCCATGGAGGGTGGTCATTACTGGTTTGAGAGCAAGGCATCGTCAGTCGGGGTTTCAAAATGATGACACTCAGCTCTCTTTCTGTTGCACCTGAGTCAACTGTAGCTATACATGCAGAGGTATCTGCATGTAGTAGTGGGCTTTGTGAAGGCCAACTACCTGCAACTGAATCTTTGTGAAATGGAACACTCTCTGGATGCGTGTTTCCTGGGACTGGCAGTTTGATAATTTACTTGTCTTAGATGGGGTTGTAGTCCCTCTTATGGGAACAGGTTCATTGGGTGGATATGATATTGGATTCATCTCTGTCACTGGAGGCCAAGTGTCCTTAGTGGCAAAGAGTACCCATCACTAGCTTTGGCTGGTACAGCAGCTGTGATAGTTCCTGGACCGGGATAGCCTGGTTACAGTGATCTGTGTGTTGGTACCTTCAAGACTGGATTGTCGTAATTGACTTTCAATGGGGCTTCCTTGACACCAGTTCGGAAGCTGCTGCTACTGCAGAATGCAGCAGCTGGATTACTCATGGAGATTCACATATGATCCCTGTGCCAAAAACTTTGTGTTTCCTGTTGATCTGTTAACTATTAAGCCATGCTCTGGATATTATTGTCAGTTGAAAAGGCCCTAGACAACTCAGCACCAGACTGTTTGAGAGACTGCCCTTTCCCTTGTAGAGCACACCATTTTTTCATTGGGTAGGGAAAGGATTGCTAAGATGGCCTGTTGATGTTCAGTTTGGCATGATGTGCAAGAGGACTTTCTCCTTTGTGGTGCTTGCTTTGTAAAATAATTTCCCCCTAAAGATTCTAACGCTGGAATATTTCTGCTCACAGCTAAATAATACCTGTTTTCTTTTCTGCTGACATTGCTAGTTACTCTTCATTATTATTTTAATGAGAAGTGTTGCCACTTTATCAATGTTTTATTTTATTGATGGTTTTATAGTTTTTTTCTTTTTGTTCAGGCAATTGCTGGATATTTTGATATATATTTTGAGAAGAATTGCAACAAAGAAGTGAGTACTTGATGGCTACATGTTCAAAATTAAGTGTAACTTATATATTTTGTCAGCTTTTTTCCTCAAGGTATTTAGAAAAAAGCCTGTTTGCTATTACAAGCATTTAATGTACTTGCATGCCCTGTGTGATCAATTAATGTAGCATGTTCTTTAATCTTGTACTTCATCGGATTTCTGAACTCTGTCATTGCAGGTATTATTCTCAACTGGTCCCTGTTGTACCAAAACACACTGGAAACAGACAGTATTTTTTCTAGAGAACCCGATTTCTGTGAAAGAAGGTATAATATTTTTCTAGATGAATGTGATTTCCTTAAAGCTATGTACTTTTAGACACCCTTTCAAAACTATTTTCTGTGCTAAAACCAAATTTTCAAAATGCCCTGTGCAACACACAAGAGTACTACATATTGCCAGCATTTCATTTCTGCCTTGGGCTGTAGTATGTACTACTGCAAAATAATGCAGTTGCACATACACAACTCAGCAGTTGAAATCACACACAGGACTAAAATTCAAATGCCCTTGAACATTATAAGAAGAATTTCTGTATGTACACAACTTGAAAATAGAAAGAGGACTGGCTAGACATTTTCTCCTTCATGTGCTGGCTTTCGAGTTACACAAAAAGGCCTTTTTTGACTAAAACTGTTCAAACTGCAACCTCTGCCATCCAGCCTGTGATAGTAAATCCCACGAAAGGCTTACATATTTAATTTGCTCATTGGGTGGCTTGACCTCTACTCTTTTATGTTGTGTCTAAAATTTGATATAATCAATCAGAAACCTGCCCTACATTTGTTGGGCAAACAAGCTATTAGACATACTATGAATCCACTTCTTATCTTGTAATAGCTCAGTCCTATGGTATCTGTCAGTTCTGTTCTTTGCTGCCTTATTAAACCTCTGAGGAAACCATCATGATGTTCATTGCTGGCCAGACTAATGTCTGCACTACCTATGCACCTGTGTGCAAGTGGGAAATTGTCTTTTGGATGAACTGGGTGATTTATTTATTTATACATGTATGCATAGGTCACCTATATCCCAAGACCTTCCTAGGTGGCTTATAGTACAACTTGTGATAACTTGTATAATGAAGGACTGTATTCCTGTCTGTTGGTTTTCTCTTATTCTTTGCAGAGATCTCTCCTTTTGAACTGTAAAGCAATGCATCCAAAAAAGAAGTTTCCATAGAACCTTATGTACAGTAAATGTTATATTGGGATCCACTGTGTCCACACAGGGGAAAGATCATGCACAATGAAGATGTGTAGGAATAGAGATGTTATTAATACATCTACCATAGAAGAGTTTGTGTGAACTATATGCGGAGACAACTATATATATATATATATATATATATATATATATATATAGTCTAAATATATAAACGTTGAGATCCCTTGGTGTCAGTGGACTCCCCATGGCCACTCCTATCTGGTAATAACACTGATCTTCAAACTAGAAGTAGAGTCTGGTTGTGCCCAGTGTCAGCAACTGTCTATTTGGAACTGTGGTTATTTTGAATCCAGAGAGTAATCCTCCCAATTCACACGTACTCCACTGTGCTAGATTATTGGGATTTCTGTATTAGTTAAGTAAATATATTGTGTATGGCCAGTGGGTTGGACTGGGTAAGATGGCCAACATTCGATCATGCAGTTTGTTCTGCCATATAAATATGCAGCAAAGAATGTGTTGTACCATAACATAACATGGCAAGAACAGTGCACATGTACAGTGGATTACCCACTTGTAATGTTCGGCAGTAACAAAACATACACTATGAATACACAATAGTTGTATTCAGTTGTTCTTTGTGCATAGACTCTATGAGGGGAACAACAGGAACACAAATACCTGCACCAGGAAAACTGACACATGAGCAGCTGCTTGTGCAAAGGCTTTTCAGAGGCAAGTACATAGGCACTGAGTGGGCAGGGTCCTTGCACAAATGAAGTCAGTGGGGCCAGTAGCACAGTCCCATCACCCCCTGTCCGCATGCAGAAGCTCAGCATGGATAAAAGCAGGGGTTCTTTTATATATGGGTGTTATAGGTTCTTGATCTTTCTAAGTGAAGCCGGGTTTTGTTGGGTTCCCTCCTACATCTAACCGAGGATGTCTGCAAGAACTGAACAGTTTCTGTGGCCATCATCTCCTATGACCCTGAAGAGTAGCAAACTGTATCACACAGTCTGGAAAGCTGCGTGTTCCTAGGCTGCTAATCTACTTCATAAATTACTTTACCTGATGTTTCTTGCTTGTTCTACATAAGTAAATGCTCAGTGGCATTTATCCGAGAACACACTTAAATGGCAGCTATCCAGATGTACTGCTACTCCTCTAAGAAGTGTTGGCTGAAGCCCTGAGAACAATCACTGGTCTGAGCATATGTACTCAGTAATATCTTCCTAAGCTAATGGTCACTGTGATTCTGTTTGTTGGTATTTCATTTCCATCTCTTATAAAACACCAGAGAATTTATTCCTTATCAGAACACTTCTTTGTTAACCCTTCAGACCAGGAAGGCCTGTGTCATTCTTATGAAAATGCTGTCTTTTCAACATAGTACAGTCTTATTCCTTAAGGAAAAAGTCTTACATTGCAGCACACAATCAAGAAGGCCCTTTTCTATATCATCACCAACTTAGAGAGTAAGCCTATGGCCCCTAGACAGTGACTCAGTGGCCATACAATACTTCAGATTCCCAGACTCAAGGCTGGTGACAGAGCTCCAACCTTGGGGCTGGAAATCTATGCTCCAATCTACTTTCTTGCAGCTGACATGGAAAAACTGTGCCAACTGCCTCTCCAAGGTTGGAAAATCAACCTCAGAGAAGGAGTCAAGGAGGTGTTCCAGGGGACAGGGAGAGACTGGGACCACCAAGTTAGAAGATACTTTGACAATCCTCCAGTGTCCTTTCTTCCCCCTTTAGAATGCCTAATCTTAAATGGCCAAAAACACTCTGCCTCTCTGAAATGCGGAGTGGGAGGTGCAGGGAGGTAGAGCTCACTGCCACCATTCTTCTTGCCCTGCTCTGGGTGCACATGAAACTCAGGAGCTTACAAACATCAAGGGTATGATCAATAAGACTGTGCCCTTAATCTAGTTAACCTATGCCTTTGATTTAGGTACTATGTTAATTTTATTTTTATTTTTATACGTGTTTATAGGATACCTTTTAGGGTAGCCCTTCCAAAGTAGATCACAAAATATTAAAGGATGAAATGTCTTAACATATTACAATCCAAAAAGATGATACAACAGTATTATGACTTTTATTTTATTATATTTATACCACTCCATTTTCATTTCAAGGAACTCAAAGTAGCTTATATAATTCTCTTCCTCCTCTCAATCTCATTCTCACAACAACAAACCTGTGAGGTAGGTTGGGCCGAGAGTCTGTGACTAACCCAAAATTATCCAGTGAGCTCCATGGCTTGCGGGGAGTCCCAGTCCCGTACTCTTAGCCACTAAACCACTGGCACTGATAGGATTAAAGAGTATTTTGTAAGATATGGAAAGCCAAAGCTATATATTCTGTTAAAGATCCAGGACCAGTTGTATACTTCCAGCAGAATAGTTACAAAAGTATGTAAGAAATCTGATTGTCTAGGAACAGATGCAGCAAAGATGCTCAGTAAAAACAGTGATAAGTTTGATTCTGGTAGGAAGAATGAGTGGAAATTCAGGAAGTATCCCAAATATATAATGATTTGCCAAAGGAAGTATAATTTGGCTGTACACCCATTTTACTGATTGATCATATTTAAACTCTTTATAGCAGAAACATCTACAGGAGCCTTTTCCTAACCTGCTGCTACTTAGATGTTTTGGACCACAACTTCCACCATTTCCAATAATTGGCCATGCTTGCTGGGGCTGATGAGAACTGAAGTCCAAAACATCAAGGAATACAACGCTGAGGAAGGCTGATTTATCTTGTTTTGTTGATTTGTTCCCTGCGCCATTTTATTCAGGATATGCAGAACACTTGTTATTTTAATCAGACATATCCGTGCCCACTGAGTTAAACATGCAGAAAAACTCTGTATTGAAACACTTAAGAAAATAGGAAAGGAATTATATATTCAAATGTAAACTGTATTCTGCACATCTAGCCTATCAGGCAAAGTCCTTAACTTCTCTGATGTGTTAGATCTTTTTCATGAAATAATGCAATTTTGTACATGCAGCCTGAGGGGAGGTAATAACCTCTAGAAATAATAGTTACTGAGAATTTTATTCTAGCCCAGCTAGTATCTGTTTTGTTCTCTACTCTGTTAGCTATCTGCTTTTTAGGGAATGTTTGTATCTTTTTTCTATTTTCATTAGCACTTCATCGTATTGGACAAATAGCAGCAGTGAAGGGAGAATTAGTAGTAACCTTAGTTACCATTAGATAACAGTGATATGAAAACGTTAAAAAAAAAATCTTGGTAGCAAAAACAACAAGAAAGAGTCATTCACTGAACTCCTGTAATATATTTCAGTATATCAGTGTTCTGGTATTTAATGGAAGACTTTGGACAAAATATGGACAAAATTTTAGCAACTGACATATTTAGTACTTTGTAGAATGCATGGAGAATCCTCTCGCCTTGCTTTGACATACATGTGAAATGGTTCCAGATAATAATAGTCATAGAATAGTTGAGTTGGAAATGGCCAGAGGACCATTAGGTCCAACCTTTCTCAGTGCAGCAGTCCAAGTTAAACCATCCCTCTCAAATGGCTGTCTGTAATAATCCAGCTCTACTGTGTTGGATCCAGAGATTTGCAAAGGAAACCAAGAGCTGTCCCTACTCAGAAGTTGAAATGATAGGAATTGACTTTATGCCAATTTCCTATCTCCCTGTTTTCTTTCAAATCTGGTCCAGAGAAATGTTGGAGAACCCTCAAGAGGTATCCAGGATCTTAGGCAAAATCAGCAGAAATCACTTCTTCCCAGTACTGTGAATGGTTTTCTTCCACAAGCAGAAGGGTTCTCAAAAAGGAGACCTGCAGGATCAAAGCCATTTTTACAGTTACTTTAGAATTAGGTCCTACAACCAGATTCTAAAATAAGGTAAATCTTGTATATAGCATTATTTCTTAATTTGTAATTAAATATTCAAAATGGCATTCATACTGTAGGATCCCTTCTTTTCATATGCTCTTGGTTGAAAGGATGTACAGTCCAGTATGCAGTGCAACATTTGCAACTTAAAGGTTTTTGCTTTGTCCAGAAGGAGTATCTACAGCGCCACTGCAAGATTACTTGACTTTGCACTGAAGCGAATGCTTATCACATCTGTAGTCATATTGACACTTATTAGGAAGGTGAGTCCCTTCAACTGGGTGAGCAATCCCTCTCACTAGAGCGATAGTAACTGATCTGAATGAGCAGTGTTCCAAAGTGTGAAAGCAATGCAGAGCAAGGTACAGCAGAATACTGTCATTATGCTCCATTTGCTTGTAATACCTTGCTGCATTGCTAAATGACAGAGGAAAGAGCAATCTAATATTTTATAGTCAAGGGAAACTGTATCTACTTTGAAGGGCATTTTGAAAGTATATTCTTGACTGACATAGATATGCCCCACAGATTCCACACAGGTGCTTCCTGAATACTCATTGAAGGTTTCTTATGCAAGAACAGTCTTTATCTTTACAGTTGAATACAACCTGGAAGAGCCTTGCTTTGCTTTCTCCTGATGTTAATACTTCCCCCACTCCATATAGAGAGGATGTGCTAGAGAATGCTTCTGTCTTAACAGACAGGGTAAGATGTCAGCCAGTTGTTAACTAAATCTAAGTTATCTGTAAATCTTTTAAAAAGGATTCTATACTGACTTCACCCAGAGGGGAAGTAAACACAAAATTCACATGCATATAAAAACTATTGGTGATAGGGTGGCATATATCTTCTCAAATACTGCCTTACAGGGAAAATAAAATACCCCCTTCTTCCTTTTTGTTTTACAATGATTTAAAGTTTGTACATAGCAGAACAGTGCAAACTTTTTAAAAGGACAAACAACTTGGAATGCCACTTCATATTTCATAATGTAATAAAGCGTGTACATACTGATGTAAATACAGTGTTTGTAGTAAGATTTATTTTGTCATAATTCCAAAGAATGGAGAACAGATGCATACATTATGATACAGGGCAAAAGTAACAAATAGAGAAAGCATCCTTGATATTCTTCCTCTTTATTAGCCATTCTGTTGGATTTTAGTTTAGCCTTATAAGTATACTTAGAAATGGACAGAGGAATTTTAATTGGAACTTCAGAATAAAAGAGCTGAAGCACTCCAAGGTATGTTAAAATGCTAACCTAAGGGTCAGTTTACAAGGTAGGGCATAATATGACATGTATATGGTAGATATACATCAGAAATAAGGACTTCACACCTGTTCTGTGCTGCTGGGTATATGTATGGCACATATATGCTTTTCCTAGGTGGTGGACTGAAGCAGGTCCATAGTCTGATTTCTCATTTTACACCTTCTCTCTATTACTGCAGCTTAACCCCTTTGTTACCTCTACGACTCATTTATCATTTTGAGGTTTTTGAATTTTTTTCCCCTCCCATCTGTTTCCCTGCCCCAAATTGGAATTTCAAACTGATCCAAATAAATGTCCTGTGAATGAAAGGATTTTTGATCCTGTAGAGACACCCTTAAACAATTGGAGATATTTTTGCTGATTTTTCAATTCCTTTAGTGCTGTCCCTCCCTGTTCATGGGAATATTAGATCCAACACACTATTCATGAAGATTAGAACTACACCTACCCCATGCATTGTGATTTCCAGATTATTTATTTTCAGACATGTTGAAGAACAAACTGATTATAGTTTGTTTTCTCTTGTCTATTCACCAACTCCTATATTGGGGTATGTCTCATTTCTTCCTGGCTGTGTTCAGAATATTTCTATACACATAGATATACATATATTATCACTTTCAGTCATTGTTGTCTTCCCATTGATTCTGTTTATGCAGTGCTTCATATTGTTGCTTTCCGGAGCATTCTCTCTGTTTCAAAAGATACATTGACTAGGACAGTAGAACCAACAATTTAGGTTTAAAAGGACAGAGGGATTCCTCTGGATCTCTAGCTGTATTTTCAGTCCTTTTACTATTGGCTGTTGTCATAAGTAATCACACTTACTTGTTTCTCCATTGAGTAATCTACCTTTCTGCACTGATATGATAGTTCTTTAATTCCCCCCCCCCGATTTGTTGCTGTAATCAATTCACAATATAAATTCTTGCCATCGGTGCTAGCCTTTTCCTTCCACTTTGTGTTGCATTTGGCGATTCCAGTAGCGCATGAACACTTTTCTCATCATGCTGCTCAGCACCATAAATGCATGCTTAGTGCTTCGCTCACATATCTATCATGCAGTGTCGCTTCAGTTTAGCAAGGAGCTCAACAGTAAATGAGCAAAAATGTTGTATTGTGCTCTGTCATAGAGCATTGCCTTTTAGAAACACACACACACACACACACACAAATTATATCTGACACCCTTTTTTTGCATGCCGCAGAAATGGGCATGTTCCTTGCTGTGTGCCCTCTGCTAGACTTTTTTTTTGCTAAACAAATGTAGCTTCATCTTCTCCAGGAGTGACAATACTGCAGTAGAATGATAATTAATTCAGTCTTGATCAACCCAAGGCAGGACGTGTGCCTTGCTTGCATTTTATTGAGCATAGGTGGTGCAGTTCAGTCTTGGGAAGCAGTCTCTCCAGCATATAGAGCAGTAAAGCCGTTGAAAGCGCATCAGTCATTTTATATCTACATGGCATTGATTAATTGGTCTGATCGCATTCTTAGAAACGGCTGTGCACAAAAGAAGATTTAATGTGGCCTATTGGGGTGAAAAAGAAGCAAAGATCTGCCTCATGACAATGAATTAAACTGATTGCCTGGGATGCTTGATGCAATTAAATTGGTTATAAATAACTGAGGTCTGTCCTTAATGAAGACAGTAGTAGGTTGTTACAGAAATGCTGACTTTTAGGGCTCGCCTCAAGGTATGCATCACTAGGATTGTTTAAATGCAAGTTAAACAATTCATTTTCATGCAATTAAATTAGACAATGTGTTCTGATAAAATCACTGACTGGTGGAGTTATAACTCTACAGTGAAATTTGCTTGGACAAGATTTGTGGAGATAGAAGCATACATTGTTTTAGCTGTTATACCAGTAGGGGCCTCTGTGCTATAAATGCAGGATTTTGTTGTGACTGGGTGTATGCCGAACTTATTAAACCTCCCCTCCACCCCAAAAAAACCCCTGTCTAAACATTGTGAAAACTTGTTGGCAGTAACCCTGAGATTTTGAATTAGATTTTACGATCATTCATTGATAGAAAAGCAGATTCATTCATTGATAGAAAAATTCTCAACTAACATTCCTTTTCGTTGGTAGTTTTTTCATTTTTGAGAAGAGTATTCTTTAAAAGTAGGTAGGTCTTACTCCTGCAATAGTGTGTAAGTGGTTGTACGCATTAGTGATCAAGATTCACCCCATAAGTTCAGTGGGATCTAGATGCACATTACATCCAGGAACACATATGGACTTGGTTGATACAATGGGTTTCAGTAGATAGGTGGAGAACCCTTTTCAGCCTGAATCAAATGGCAGCACTTTTAATATCATCCCAGACACAAAACTTCTGCATATCAACTCAGAAGTAAGCAGGAAAAGACTCACCATACTTATTCATTAGAAAGCAGGACAAATCTGAGAAGTAAGCAGAACTGAATCACTCAGCAGCTTCCATCCCAGGCCCTGCCTCCTCTCCCCTGTGGGGATAAAGCTCTTATCTGTGACAACCAGCTGATCAGGCAGGAAAACTTTCCTTTGCTGTGCAGTGGCAAAGGCCTCCTTTCTTTTTGTGGAGCAGGGCAAGGCTCCTAACATTTGATCAGCTGCTAATCTGAGAGAAGAACCTTTTTCTGCCTTGGGAAGGGGTGGGGCCTCAGGAAGAAGCTGGTCAGCCAGATGGTGAACCCCTGTGGGCTGGAAGTTACCTGTCTCAGATAGAGGCCTCTTACACGGAGATGTTTTAAAAGAAGGTAGAATGCCAACAGTTTGTTGTTTTAAAGAAGGTAGAATGTTTTGTTACTTATTTTTACAGAAGGTAGAATGCCAGCAATTACATTCAAGCTGTGGTTTATCTAGGCTTCAACCAATCATGCAAAAATTTTATTTATTTATTTATTAAAACATTTTTATGCTGCCCCATTCGCCGAAGCCTCGGGGCGGCTTACAAACAATAATGCAGATAACACACATGTATATAAGTGGAAAATCGTGCCAGTTGTAATGTTATCTCCTTTATGAATGAATTACTGGACCATGATTAAGATCATGATATCCTCCCTGCATTGAACCATTTTTGGTTAAATTACAGAACCACATAGTATTTCTAGCCAGCCTAGAAATTGCATTTCTTGATGGAGACTTATATCTTCAAGGGAAAGCAGCATCAACAAGATTCAGGAACCCTGTACTCTCCAGATGTATTGGTCTATGTTTCCCATCTTCTCCCATCAGTCCAACACATCTGTAGAGTGCTAGATTGGAGAAGGCTGACCTGGACTATCAGAAGAAAAACAAATGGTGGAGGTAATTAGTTCAGACCGACCAGCTTCAGTGCCTGGGCATGGATATGACTTCACTGAACTTCACTTCAAAGGCCAATGTTACTCATCCTTGCTGGAAATGGCTTCTGATAGGGAGTTCATGGATGATCCCAAAGTGGGGGCAGTGGCTACAACTGCCGAGCAGGTGATCCAGTTCCAGAAGTATCTGGACAGGCTGTGGAAGTGGGCAGGGGACAATAGGATGGCATTCAATGTGGGTGAGTGCAAGTTCTTGCACTTGGGACACAGGAATAGGTGTCACAGGTACAGGTTGGAGGACAAGTGGCTGGAGAGCAGCACTTGTGAAAGGGATCTCCGAGTACTTGTCAACAGCAGGTTAAACATGAGCCAGAAGTGTGATGCAGTGGTTAAGAAGGCAAATGTCATCCTTGGATGTATAGCCAGAAGTGTGGCTTCCATATCTAGAGAGGTGTTGATACTGCTGTTCATGACTCTGATGCAGCTGGAGTACTGTGTCCAGTTCTGGGCTCCACATTATAGGAAAGACATCGCTAGGTTAGAATTGGTTCAGTGGAGGGTCACAATAATGGTAGCTGGGTTGGGAGCGATGACATATGAGGAGAGATTGAGGGAACCGGTTCTTTTCTGCCTGGAGAAGAGACTCAGAGGGGATCTTTTAATGACTTATAGGTATGTGAGGGGATATCATGTGGAGGAGAGCCATGACCTGTTCTTCCCTGCACTGTAGGGCAGGACACATTCCAATGGGGCAAAGCTCAAGGAACCAGGCTTCAGGTTGGATGTCAGGAAGTACTTCCTGATGGTTAGTTTCCCTAACCAGGATATGGAATGGGCTTCCAAGGGAGGTGGTTGAAGCCTCATCAGTGCGGATGTTCAAGGAAAGATTGGATGACCACATGTTGGGGATTAAATGAACAGAGCTGGCTGGAGTCAGGGGTCAGACTAAATAGCCCAGGAGTCCCTTCTGACTCACTTTGTTTCTATGTTTCAGTTGGTAGGCATGCAGGCAATATGTTCCTTATTTTTTTTATCTATTCCATTTCTACACCACCCCATAGCCAAAAATCTCTGCTATAATTAGGCTGCTTTATGCCACCTAAAAAGTTCTAGTTTTGCTTTAAGACACCCAGTTTTGCCTAATTTGTCAAGTAATTTTGGTGGTCATCAGGACTTCGTTGCTCGTGTTCTATAATATGTTTGATTACAGAAACAGAGTTCTGTCGTCCTTGTAGACATTGCAGTTCTGTCCCTCTTGTACAATCTGCTGCAGACATGTAATGCACATAAATAGTTGGAGGTATAGAAAGTGTGCTGAGCAGACTTCAAAAACTGTAGTACTATTACGCTCTGCTTTATAACAGTACATTTATTTCTGTTTCTTAAATTAATGAAACAATTGAAAACCTTTAAGGTATACATTAGAAGTTTCAGGGATTAATTTAGCCATTACTGAAGCACTCTTGTCTCTGATAGGATACAAACATCTGTTTAATAGCAAATTAAATGCCCCTCCAAATGATTGGGATAAACAAAGGAATTCAGTTGAAACATCACATGATGGTGTTGAGCCAACTGATGTAGCTGGTAAGGTTTAGCATCTGAGCTAAACAACTAGCAAAAGGAATGAGAAATCATATCCAAAAAAATCCAGACTTTTTTGTAATATAAAATTAATTGATCTGGTTCTTATTAAATATAAGTAACTCTTAGTCATAATCTAAAATGTTCTAATGCATGTAGTGATGCAAATGAGGACACATTTAAAAGCTACCAAGAACAGGTGAGTCTAGTGCTCTAATGTGGCTTCTAAAACTAAATCACATGACTAGTGTGTTAAAATGGAACACTTCTGTCTTCCATTAATCAATATAAGGTGCCTTGCAGATGATATCAAACATATATATAAACGCTAGTTTTTTTGTTTTCTTGAGGGAGATTTTAGGAGAACCAGAGATCATGCTTGTCACTTTTGAAAGGTTTAAAGCCAGAAAGACTATAAAGAAGAGATAAGGAATGTGGTGCCTGTGGGCGTCAGTGCACATCAGACACCTTCCTTGCCCACCAACCAAGGTGCCAGTCCTTCCCACATCGATATGAACATTAATATTTTTTCTTACTAGCAGATGGGATTGCTGTGAAATGGGTTTCTGTTGCTGCTGAAAACTGGGAATCAATGCTTCTGTTTAGAGTGTTGGGAGCTCAGATGCCACCTCTGCCTTCTACCGAGTGTTTGGGCACGTTGTCATTGGCTAACCTCTGATGGCATTCATGTTGTGCTTGTGCCAGGAAAGCATTTCAAATTGCCAAGCGTTGCCTATCCCTGCTGTGCAGCTACTTGGGTTCTCCACCAGTCACAGGGGCAGTCATAGAAGTTTTAAAATTAATGGAAAGCTAACAAGCAAGTATCTGCCATGGTCTCCAGCCACAGTCTCCAGGACAATACAAAGCGATGGCATTGCATTAAGTGGAGATCCTAAATGCTATATACAATGATAATCATTTTGGCTCCATGTACATGTGTACTGGACTCATTTAGGGAGTCCTCTTGCAAGTGATGGGAGGGGATTTCAATCCTGTAATCAGAAGACAGGATTACCTCTCCAGAATTGCTACACGAAGAATTCAATGAACATAGGGTTAGTTGCTTTTCTTCCTCTTCATTTGCAAAAATAGATGGCCAAATTGCAGGAATATAGCCAACTGAAATCCACCTTCCACCCCACAAAAAACAACAAGAAATGGTCATCTATATTATGCCTATGGGAAATGCTGCTGCGAACATAGACAAAATTACTTGTAACTATTTACCTGATGGTGTAATTAATTTTTTTAAATTTGTGCTTTTTTATAGGTGAAGAACTGAAAGGAAAGATAACAATCCACAAAAATAGAAAGGATCCACGCTCTCTCATTGTAATACTTTCAATTAAAAGTGTGAAACAGACATATAATCTTCAGTAACAGCTGTTTCATGCCAGCTTTGAGATACGCACTTCTAAAAATGTACCTCGTGTAACTATTTGCAGGCAGATGCATCTGAATTAAAATTAGGATAGTTTGGTTCAACTGCAGACTGCTTCTTCTGGAACGAAAAATGTTGGCAGGCCTGCAGTCTCTGGCAGTTTTGCAAACCATTCCGTAGAATCTAAGAAAAAAATTCTGATATGATGAATCCATGGGGAAGGCTGCAGCACTGTTTGTGAATAAACCCACAACCCAGGACTTCTGAGTTATGGTACATAGTAATGCACTAGAAATTAAGTCTGCTTAATTCTATATGTAGTAATGGCGCATCTTTAAAAATATTGATAAAGAATTATATCACCTTGGATAATTCAGTACTTAGCAACACCAGTGGAAATGGGGTGGGTGATTTTTGTCTCAGTATTTTTATTAACACAATTAAAATAAACTCATTTGTATTTGATATTATGAATGTATTATGACTCTTGCTTAAACATTGTACATTTTGTTCAAACTTTTTACACATGGAATTATGTACCTTTTATGTTCAGAACAAAACATTGGCACTTAGATTGTCAAATTGTAAACATATAAACTGTGAAAAATAAAATGCCAGCAACTGTTTATAAAATATGTGGCATAATAACTAGCCTTACAAGTGATTTAGAATGCCAGTTAACTCCAGGGATTATTGAGTGAAGTTGATTGTTTCAGAATGGCTTTGGAGCAAATTGCTCTGGTCGTCCTATGGGAAAACTAAGAGTGACTGTGCAATTCCCTTGGTTCTCTTGGACATCTCAGTGGCTTTCAGTGCTATAGAATGCAACACTCTGGATGGATTCTGGAGAACAGTCAGCCAGACTGATCAGAGTCTTCTCCTGCATCCACACAAATTAATCTAGATGAGGTGTTTCATATTGTTTGTGCTGAGCTTTGAAACAAGCAGAAGATTCTGCCTTCTCCAGTCCTCTGCACAACATGAAGCTGCCTTTCCATCTCTGTTATCTATAGAGAGATTGCAAGGGAGAAGTGTTTTGAGTGCACAGATAATGGTTGTCAATACTAAGTCAAGCCAGAGTTTATAAACCATTTATAAACCGTTGAGGAAATAAGACATCTAATAAAATTTAAAATAAGTATGTACAGTGCACAAGTGGTTGACAGGTATTGCTGACGCTTTTGCTCTAGGAATCTGGAAGCTGGCTGGGTTTTCTTTTTTTAGTGAGCAATTGGGTAGAATGTTGTTGCTTATCCTTATTTTCCATAAGGATATGGTCCAAAGTACATTGAGTATTAGTATTAGAAGTTGATCCTACATTTCATTTGTCAGCAGGCGTCATCTTAAATCCTACCTAGATTGCTTAAGAAATGCCTTTTCATTTCCCCGTTCTTTATTCTATAAAGTGTGTGTGTGTGTGTGTGTGTGTGTGTGTGTGTGTGTGGCTGCAGTTAAAAATTTCTGGCAAATAATTTGCCTCGTCTGTCCCATTCACATAATTTGTTTTTCCACCCAAGTTCTTTGCCCCTTTAATTCATCAGCCTTTTCTCAGTACGTAGCTAAAGAGAGTTGTTAAAAATAATTGTGACAAGCAGTGCTAATATTTTAAAAGATTTCAAAAATTAATCACATCACTAAATAGTTTATTAATGATGCAGAGCCTCATGCACTATTAAAACTGAGAGATTTGTCATTAGCAGATGTAACTACAGTTTGTGAACACTTCTTATATTTAATTATTCCTTTTGACTTCTTACGCTGTTTAAGGCAATTTTGAATTGGAGCTAGTTTGAAATTGCCATCCATTGGTTCAAGATTTTAATCACTACCGAAGAGGAAACATTTGTCACACATGTAGAAACACCAGTTGGGTAACAGTGAACTTTTCATGTCCCATTTATGTTTGCTAAATGTTTAAGGGATTACTCAGAATGGACAAATACTCTAATACATTCTTAAAAAGGATTACAGGATCATTTACTTCTGTAGCAAAATGTTCAACACCTTGAAAGGGCTTATGCAGGAAGTCATTGCTCAGATTTTACACTTGATTAGTTCCATTTTTGATAAGCAATCATTCCATTTTTTTTCTTTCAGAAAGCTTCTCCCTAATGGTAAATTTGGATGATCATGTGGCCTACCATATGTTTTAGAATGGTTAACAAATGTTAGCATACCAGATTCTTTTTGATCCTTTGAGGAAGCTAAATGATGAAGTTCCCAAGGTGCTCTAGAACTTCTCCTTCGCTGAAAACAACATGAATTTGCAAAGAGCATTCCTTGATGAAGCTTTGCCTTCTAGGTTTTGATTACAGTGTAACAAATATTGTAAACTAAGAAATAGTTCATTTTTGACAGTAATGGGAAGCATCATGTCATTTATTCCAGATAATTTAAGAATCATAGCAAGTACACACATAGGGTGTAGTACCCTGCATGTATAGGCAGAAAAAATCATACACCTCCAACATATTAGGAATTGCAGGACTTTTTTTGGTCTAAACATGCATAGGATTGCGTCCTTACAAGTCTGATATATAATGCAAATAGATTGCGACATAAGGTTTGCTCATTAGAATTTGCTTTATTGTGCAACATGTGAAGTGGGGTCTATTCCACAACGAATCTGTTCCTTAAAATGTGACAAGACTCTTGTCAAATTCAAATACAACAAGTGGATTGCTGAACTTGTTCAAGCCTCGTGATCTATGAGGTGCACAAATCTGCCAAGCATATGAATAAAACGAACTGGTGATTTCCTTAAAACAAGAGTGACCAGCTCTGCATAAGGTAACCTGATTTTTTTTTCAGGTTAGATGTTACAAGTTCTGTGGATTTTCTTCCTAGAACGCTAGGTGGGAAGCAACAAAATGAAATTCAGCAGGGACAAATGCCAAGTTCCCCATCTAGGGGAGGAAAAACCAAATGCATGTAGTATATATGGCTCAACAGCACTGAAAAAAGAAAAATAACAGCTTGTTGCAGACTAATCAGACCTCACCTGGAATACTGTTTTTAGTTCTGGGCACCCAGGATTTTAGAAGATGCATAAAAACCAGAAAGGGTTCAGAGGAGGGCAATAGAGATGATCCAGGGTCTGGAAACTCGTAAGACCTATGATGAAAGTCTTAAGAGAGCCAGGCATGTTTTACCTTGAGAAGAGACAACTACAAGGGGATATGATAGCACTCTACAAGTACCTCAAAGGCTGTCACAACGAGGAAGGAAAAGGCATTAGAGTGTAGGACACAGAACCTAAACTGAAGCACACGAGATTATGGCTAGACACCAGGAAAAACTTGGTGCCTGACAGAGAGCAATATGTCAGTGGAACCAGTGGCCTAGAGAGGTGGTGGGCTTTCCCACACTAGAGACATTCAAGGAGAAACCGGACAGTCATCTGAGTGGGATGATGTGAGTTGGCATCCTCCACCAGCAGGGTGTTGTACCTGATGGCCTTCTTAGCCCCTTCTGACCCTACTATTCAATGAATCTATGAGCCAGAATTTCAGACTTAGGCTAAAGTCACTGTAAAACTGCGTTTGACCGATTATTTTTCACCATTTGTGTACTACTACCTTATTTGTGATTTTTTTTTTTGAACTAATGCTCCATATTGCCACACTATTCTTAGCAGTTCATTCTTTCTACCTTTTAGTCTGTTTGAAATGGCCTTAGTAGTGTCTGTGAATGCAGAATGGGCATGCATAGAACAGGACTGCACCATGAGGTCCACTAGTAATGGATTACCATGTTTTCAGAAACTAGTTCTATCAACTCCACGAATGCAGGAAGCCCACCACAGAAAACAGATTTTTTTTCACACAGTAAGGCTCTCTCTCTCTCTCTCTCTCTCTCTCTCTCTCTCTCTCTCTCTCCCTCTCCCTCTCCCTCTCTCTCTCTCTATATATTCTACCTACCTACCTATCTATCTGAGAGACATTCTCCTAGTTGATTTCTGAATCTGTCACCAACTGAGCTATAAATGGAGCTTAGTCTAGTCATTGGAGAGGGGAAAGAAAGCCATTAATATGGTGGCTGCTCTGGGGCTTTTATTAAGAAATGGGATGCCTGCTGCGACCCTTAATAGATTTTTAGTTTCCTCTTGCACACCTTTGTGTTGCCCTTTCTCTTTATTCTGGGACGTGGTGTTTAATGAGATGCAGTGCCTGTGATCCAGAAAAAGTATTGAATCTTAAACTAGACAACACTGTAATGGGTAAAGGAATGCAGAGAAGCATTGCAGAAAGTTTCATGCTATGCTTACCTGATTTCATTATGAAGAATAAAGGGCCATGCTAATTCTTGTATTTCTAGAGCAGGCTTCTCAGGCTGGATGCCCTCCAGATGTGTTGGACTACAACTTCCATCTTCCCCAGACCACACAGCATATTAGTTGGATATCATGAAGGTTCCCCAAACCTGGAGGGCACATAGTTGGGGAAGGCTGGCTTAGAATTTTATGCATTTCATTTGCATTGCGCCTTTTCTCCAAGGAGCTCAAGGCGGCAGAGACAGGGCTCCCCCACTCTTTACAGTTCTGTCATGTAGGCTCGGCGGAGTGCGTATGAGGTCCTCAGAGTTTGCTTTCTCATGCAACTGGACTGTTTAGAAGAAGCTTTAAAGAATATAGGATTAAAGTAGTGCACATGTACAACACACACACTGATCTTAAAATGCTTATGGGGTACTCCACTGGAAATACCTAGTGAGATAGGCCAACAGAAAATAAATCTTGCATACTCACTGGTCTTGGTCAAATGCAAATAGAGCAAGCACATACATTCATTATTTCACATGTAAGCATTATTTAAAAATGGCAATGTAACACTCCTGGTTTGGGATCTTTATTCAATGTATTGCTGTGAATTGGCAAATCTAGTGATAATCTATGCCAAAACAACTATGACTTCAAGGGGTTTTGTGAAGTGAAGTCTATGCTGTCAAAGTTTATTTAATTAAATGCTTTGAAGGAGCTTAATGTAGAAACTGGTAGAACTGAGATCACATGGAATGAGTCCTGATAGCAACTGAATGCAAGTACCATGAAATGAGCAAAACATTGCTTTTATTTGCTGCTGCTGCTGCATTGTGTAACCAAAGCAAAATGCAGGCCAATTAATGGGGCCAATTCGAATTAAATAGGAATAAAAGTTACTCAACAAGTTAATTTGATCTTCCACTAGGGTACAACTCCAACTCCCATGGAAAGGCGTACAATGTAGTTGACAAAAACTCCAGAGAAATAAATAGGGTTGATGCACCCAGAAAGCTGCTTAAGATTTGCAGAAATCGCTTCCACTGTGTTTTATGGCAGAACCACCAAACATTCAAACACTGGAATCTATTTAAATATGCTGACAGTCATTATGCAATTTGATCTAATTTATAGTATTTTATTTAAATCATAATAGTGTAAATTAATAAGGTGAACACTGTTGTAGACAGCCCATAGAGCTTTGGCTGTTAGGCAGTATAAAATGAAATAATAATAAATTACAAGAATGTTCAACATTTGCTGTATGACAGAGCATCAGAGCATGCCTTTTAAGACTGACAATCAGGAAAGGGTGAAAGAAAGGGATTAATCTACTTGTTACTGATGCAAAATGACCCTGTACTAATAGACCCATACTGCTGTCCCAAGATGGATAGGCAATGTGGAAATACTTTCCTCCAGCTGAGAAATGACAAGTTTGCCAAGCCCAATTTCTTAACCTCTCCATCACAACTTTCTGATGCTGCCTTGTTCCCTCTAGCAGTGAAGCCGTTTATAAATAGGAAGTGGAAAAACTTCTGTGGCAGAGACCTAGGCTACAAGGTGTAAAGGAAAATGGTATAAAGGGGCCAATCCTTAACCCTGCAAAGAATCTGAAAGCAGAAGCCTTGGTAAAGTGCTTGATTAGAAAGCCTGAGAAGTCTAATGTAGAGAAGCTGCAAGGCATCATTTTGATGTGTGGCATTTTAAGAGAACCTGCCATTTTTGGCTCTTGCAGGAGGCCCAATTGGAATCACTGAATAATGCTGGAATATAACACTTCTTCATTAGTTCTATTCAGTTCCCCAGGTGGTCTTTTACTCTGCATAGGATTCTAAATGTCACAGACTGTGATGCCAAGAAACTGAGCACACACGGAAGGTGCACAGGTGTGCTGTAGTGGCACAGAGCACAACCACTTTGCATAGAAAGTGCAACCACAAACTGCTATGAGGTCCTGCCCTTACTGCCACTTTCTCGAAACATTCCTTTGGATGCCCCTGCTGAACCCTTACAAAAGATATAACAACATGGGGCAGGCTAATTGTGGATCGGGGCAGGCATGGAGAAGGGTGTCCCTTGGTGATTGAACCCAAGTTCAGCTTAACAAAGTTCAGTTGTATATACAACTGAGCTTCTATTAAACCTCTTGATGAGTTATACCAGGAACTGATAATGAGCAAGATAGGTGGGGGAGGATCTCTTAATAGTATTGGCCTTTCTCACCTCACTGGATAGCCCTTGACCCATCATCCACTCAGCTGGAAAATTGGATTGGGAGATGGCATATGGCAGAACACAGTTATTCAGAAACTCTTGCAAAACTATGTTTTCTCCATTGGAAGCAGAAGCAGAAGGAAATAACTAATGATTCTCTTTGCAGCTTTTTTGCAGCTGCCTTAGTGTTAAACAAGCAACAAATATTTTCTAGGACATTTATACCTCCTGTTTTTTCCAAGATAACCCTAAAACTGCAGCTTCACTGCCTTGTTAAGAAGAGCTTTTTTTTTTTTTTTCAAATAAACCTACCATAAGGCATGGGAGATACTCCAATTATGGTTGAAATTACTTTCAAAAGTTGAAAAGTGTTCAAAAGTGTATTTTTAACTCTCAACCATAGTGCCAAAAAAATTGCACAGTGCCAATTCTAGGCTTCCTTTTTCCTTTTTGAAAATAATTGGATTGCTGTAATTTGTTCACATCCACATTCTACTGAGGCGAATTTACATTCAGATTGGCCTGAAGTTAAACTGTCTCCCCTGCAAGTAGAACATTTGCTTATTAAAAATATCTTATATACATATAACTTCTCCTTGATGCACTAATTTCTTCAGGAAAGGGGCTATTGCCTTGCCAGGGTTTTCAGAAATTACAGTCCTTACCTCCAGGTTTAAGTTGTATGGAATAGGAAGGCCTGCTGTATGGCAATTAAAAGATTGGTTAAGTTCTTCAAAACCTAAGAATGGCACAGTCTGCTTGGATTGTTGGCACTGCCTCTGTTCAGGAGTGTCAAATAAAATGGCTTTCTATTCTCTTCTTTAGTTTATTGTAAGACCGTCCTGAGACTCTTGGTAAGAGGACAGTACAGAAAATAGGACAGTACAGAAAATAACTAAATAAATTTGTTTGTTTGGAGCAGCATGCTGGTACAACCTCTACATCAATGGATCTTCATGAACCAGAGAGGGAGAGCTGTAAAGGTGCTATTTACCTTTGTAAAGGTGTAAAAGGTGCCTCCTTTTCCTGCTTTCCATTTCCCATGATCATGAGGACTCATTGGGAATTTGGAGGCAGGATAGAGAAGAGCTGAGCTCACTCTTCTAAAATCCTGTGTCTTCCCATTTCTTTTTATTTAGTTATTTCTTCCCCCTCCCGGGTCTGCACGTGTGTCACTTTTCTTGAGGCACTTCAAAATACTCAGATCTATTTATTTCATTCAAAATGGTGGCTATATTCCATGATAGGACATCATATGAATAAAATGAAACTCTTCTGTGCCTTTTAATAATATATTGATATTATTTTGAGACTGAATGTGAAGGAATCACTGCAGTTACAAACCTTCACTTTGCTGTTCCTGACTTTCCTAGTGCTATGAAGCATTCATATTCCCCCACTGTTGCTTTCTGCCTTTTTTACATAAGACATTTTTCCCAGGGTATACATTAACACAAGAGCTATTTATTTTTTCCCTACTTCAGCTACCAACAGCTTGGAGCTGAGGCACTGAATATAACATTTTCCCTTACCCTCTTGACTAGATTAAAATAGCTTCCTTAACTCTAAAATGTATTTGAATAGCTTTGGGGTGGCCAACCATTCCATTTGGAACGGCGCAAGTTAAAATTAAACCCGCCTAAGCAAGAAAGCAAAGGAATTCTTCTCCTTCCCATCCCACCTCACTCTCCCGACACCACTGATGAGACGGCACCAGTGCCTGGGTGCTTCTCTCAGGCATGAACATGAATCAGCTGGGAGACATCAAGGGATTTAATTGGAACCACTCTGTAGCCAGGATGGGTAGGAAATACTTGGCCTTGGTTCAGGTAAGTCGGGACACTCGGAGAGTAAGTGTGCTTTTCCGAGCAGGAAAAGCGGCTGTCGCAGTGGCTATTTGGAGTCAGCCCACCAAGCCATCTAGTTGGGCACTAGGTGACTGGCTCTGGCTCTACAGGATCTTAAGCAAAAGAGTTTCCCACCCCAGCCCTGATACCCTTGTTCCTTTCGACTGGGTGCATCACAGGGATGCCACACATGTGCTTTGCCACGCAAGCATCTAGGCATTTGTCATACGTGCTGTTTTCTGCCCTAGGTTTCTTCTACCATGGGTATGGTGTGCCTCACAAGGCAAAGTGTTTTCTCAGCAATGGTGTCACACTTAAGGAAATCCCTTAGAGCAAGCATCCCCAAATAATTTTGACCTGTAGATAGCAGTGTAAGAATTTGAGACACCGTTGTGGGCACTGCCACAACATGCCTACTCGGCGAATCGCTCTTTCATGTCTATTTGTCACATCTATGGATCTCAGGCTGCATCTTTTTCATCAAAATGTTTGCTTTGTGTGTCTCTGATATCACAGTGTCTTTTTAATAACACATTGTCAAATTGCTGGCAGTTTGCAATGCAGCGAATGCGTCTTCTAAACATCCATTTTGGCTTTGTCTAGTACGTGCTTCTTTTAGGGAGGAGGTCATCGTACAGATAAATTTTGTTTTAGAACGGTCTGCTATTCAGTGAAGTGCTCATTCATTTAGCTGCTGCATGGGATTTTATAAATGGTCAGCATGAATGGATTCTCTGTGTTCTCATGACTGCTAAAGGTGCAACTCGAGGGAGATACCTTTGAACTTGGAGGGTTACAGAAAGCCTATTGATGGCAGGAGAAACACAGAGGAGACTATTGCTTCCACTCCTCCCAGCCTGCAAAAGACTTACAGGGCCAATTTTGGCTAAGTCTTTTGCACCTGCTCTTCAGGAGGACCATCTGAGGCACCTGATGGGACCCTCAAGCCATCACTCCCTGCACCTAGATGTCCCCTCAGCTCCAGCACTGAAAGCAGCCTCTTGACTTTAGAGCTGCAGCCGGTGCAGAAAGAACCATGCCAGGTGAGATAAAGATGCTCTGAATTCTGAGTCCCGGGTCTGGCCATGAAGCATGTTTCTGAGATCAGAGCTGGGAACCTGAATTTTCCTATGGCTGGCCAGATAACATCAACTGGCCATGGAACTACACTCAAAAATTCTAATTCTGGAAGCTACACAGGACCAGGCAGGGTTGAAATCTGTATAGGTGGCTTAAGTTTTGCATTGAGCAGGCAGTTGGAGCTGATGGCCACCTAGACCCCTTCTAATTGTATGAGTCTGTGATTCTATTAATATTAGGCGATACTGGCAGAAGAATCACTGGCCTCCCATAATGCAGTGAACTGAGGACTGTACAGCACTTTCAGTATTTGAGTGGGTGGCACATAGACACCGCCTTTCAATGGATACTTATTTGCATATTTGGTCTGTTTTTGCTGAAGACAATGTAAAACTGCTAGAACATTGTATACATTTCATATGTATTCATATTGCCATTTAATTTTAATTGACGTTCTTTCCAATACATGCACATAGGGTCATACTGTTAGGTGTTGCATTGCTGTATTTTATGCTATGGTTTCAAGGATTATACAGCACCCTAGAATTCCAAAAAAAATGGTGCATAACATTCATTGTTTTTAAATGAATATTCTTCTTGTAAAATGTTTCTTCGTTAAAAGTGTGAACATGGCAGTTATGAAGGAAAGTTGAGTACTTGGATTGCCTTTTTCTCCCCACCTTCCCTTTTTGAAAAGTAAACTCTTTTTAGGAAAGGAAATGATTCACATTGTTCAGGGTGTCCACATTTTAGTTAGTATGTGGCAGAAACACCCTTCCCTGCAAAACATTCAATTTTAGAAGTTGGAGTTGTCAACTATTGAAGTCTCTTATATTTGTCCAATTTTCCCATATCGCCTTTATTTTCAGAGGAGGAACAGGAAATGTTGGTGTAAGCACAGTTGATTTTTGATTCTGCAAAAAGTGAGTTTGGGCTTGGCTGGCATCAGCTCTCCTAGCTCCCTTTTTAAGCTTGGCCACTATTCCCACAGTGCTCCAAAAGCAGCATTGCTCCAGAACTCCGAGAGAAATTTAAATGGCACTTGACAACTAGTAGAACACTGTTTCTGCTCTTATGGAAGAGAAAGTTCACTCCCCGAAACCTCCCCCCACCCAATTTGTTCACTTATTGGTGTCACCAACATTTATAGTGGAACTTCATAATAAATCATCTAAAGATTCTCTATAGAAATAAAGAAAGTATAGAAAAATTAAAATAAACAAACAAAAGCCACCAGAAAAAAAATTGATGCGCTTCCATCTATGATTACCACTTTTAGTTACACTTACTACTGATCTTGTTAGCATTATTCAATGAGGGTTAAAATAAAAGCTCTAATAATCGAGCAGTGGGAGCTTTGCTATTAGTCTCAATGATCTCTAAATCTATTTGCCATCATTACAATCCTGTGAGCCAGCCTGTCCCCTGAGAATCTACCAGTAGATTGAGCATCATGTCAGACTGACTTATCTGGATGGCCAAACACTAGAAGAATGGAAGAAGAGGCCATAATTGACAATGTGTTACAGCTATAATGAAGGAGAAATATTCTGGTTTCTTTTATTCAATTAGCCAATGCCGTTCTGTTTACATGTCTAATTGGAATACTGCCTAAAACATGTTTTCAGATTTTTCTGCAGTCTCTATGCCCCTTAAAGCTGCTTCCATTTTTTATGGTGATACCCATGCATAGTTTATTCTTCAGCTGTTTGTGCGGAGATGAAAATTATTCAGTGAAATGATGGTCTGACAAGTTGTTGTTGTTTTTTTTTTATTTGGACAATTTATATTCGCAAAAGCCTCGGGCTCATGTACATCACAAGATATCCTTAATTGGGGGAAAGCTAAAATGAAAATCTGTACATGAATGTATACCATACAATCCAAACTAATAGCATTCTTCTGCTTTAAACTTAGTATTTTATCTGATCAGTGTGCAATTTTTCAACTTGAATGTTGGGCTATTAACATTCATAATAACATACATAATAATATGTATCTACAAGATGGATACAGCAATGCATATGTATGTATTTGTACTTTTCTTTTATGGGTATTTATTTTTTTGATGTTGTGATTTCTGGAAGTGTAATTTTTTTCCAGTGAATTATAATTTGATTTTATATACTCTGTGTAATTTAGGATCCACTCCCTCTCTCCATATATGCTGTTAATTTTATATCTTTCCTGGGAAAGAGCTTATCTGAATTGAAACATACAGGCTTTTGTCAAGAAACTATTTTTCGCAATCCTTACTTAATTGCTTTGTCTTTTGATTGTGCTCCCCACTTGCAGTATGGATCGTGTTTGCAAAGCAATGAAGGATGCAATCTTATACCCACTAACCTGGAAGTAAGTCCCACTGAATTCAGTAGAATTTACTTCTCAGCGAACATGTATAGGATTGTGAGTAAGTAACTTGATCCACTGTGATGATTCAGCACCGATTATCCTATTCTTTCACATCCTTTGAGTTCTAATTGTCAAAAAAATCACTGCACTGTACCCCCATTAATAATCAAAATAATTCAGTGGAGATTTCCAGAGTCACACCTTAAATGTCCTGCTATGCTCTCAGAAACATGCTAGTGAAATGGGTCGTATTCACAGGATCTATACTCTATTATGTTCATGGTGTCATTGCAAGAATGATGGGATCTTAGTTCTCTGTGCGCATTTCTTCAAATATTGAACCTGCATAACCAAAGCAAAACACCTCTGATAGTCTGTAAAAAGTGAAGCACTATAAATCATTAGCCAATGTTTAGACATCAGACTCCTTTCTGTGTGGAACTTTTTTTTGCCCTGCTGAGTGCCAGCCTTAAATATTTGCTACTGATATTGTGAGGATCGAAACTTGTCAGAGTAAGTCAGTTCCCACTTTACTACAAGAGCAAATGTAATGCAAAGTGATCCAAATGAGAGCTTTTCTTTTCCTCAGGAGGACTGGATGGGAATACACTGTTAAACAGAATTAAGACTGGGTCAAATTTCTGCTTCTCACTGAGGTTCACCCTGGACAGCAGATCAGTATGCAGCTTGATGGAAGCCTTGCACATGTACATAGGGTTGTCTTGGGGATCGCATGGTCAAGGTAGCTTGCAGGTGAGGCTTGATCCCAGGATATCATTTGGCTTTACAGTTATAAGTTTCCCAATGGGGCAAAACCACCAAGAACCTCCTAGCATGAAGGAGAAGTGCTGGCTTACCCTTGGAATGCAGGGCCATTGGTTCAAAATGAGGACCAAGTCCAGACCATTCATACTGCTACTCCTGGGCAATGTAGGGTTTTAATTACCCCTATTAAGCTTCTCCTTATTCTGTCTGGCCCAACTGGGAACTTAGAAATGGTCATCCGGGGGGTGAGGTGGCCATGCTGAGCAATAACTTCCTTTCCATTTTTCCATAGCAGAGCGATGGTGTCACATGCTATGATGGAGAAATGACGATTCTGTTCATTTCCAGTGCAGTTCCTCTGATTTCCATGTTGCTTAATGACCAGAGCAGCAACGCACTCTCCATTTTTTCCTCTGGCAGAGAGTGGCATTTTTGGCAAAGTCATACACACAAAGCACAAAAATGTTCTTTGATGCTGGATGTACATATTTTGAAATAAGGTCACTTAGACACCTGGTGTTTGTTCTCTGTGCTTGTACTTCTGTGTCCGTATTTCCTTTTGTCAACCTCTTCTCCTCTCTTCCTCCAGCTTGTGGATCATAGGATGCCAGGCTCGTCTTGGTTGTTCCTGGTATTCATAGATAGTCTCCACTCCATTTCATTTCTCAGGAAATTATCTATAGCCAGCAAGCATACAAATCTAAGCTGTAGAAAAACTTAGATCATAGAATCATAGAATAGTAGAGGTGGAAGGGATCAAGGAGGTCATCAGGACCAACTCCCAGCTCAGTGCAGGTCTACAAGTTAAACTATCCCTCTCGGATGGCTGTCCAGTTGCATCTTGAATGCTTCCAGCGAAGGAGAGCTCATGACCCCCTGTTGCTTCCATTCTCATATTGCTCTAACAGAAGGTTCTTCCTGATGTTCAGCCAGAATATGGCTTCCTGTAATTTGAGCCCATTACTCCATGTCCTACACTCTGGGACGATTGAGAAAAGATCCTGGCCTTCCTCTTTGTGACAGCCTTTCCAGTATTTGAAAAGTGCTATCACATCTCCACTCAATCTTCTCTTCTCCTCTCCAAGCTAGACATGCCCAATTCTTTCAATCTTTCCTCTTAGGGCTTTGTTTCCTGTCCCTGGTTCATCCTTGTCAGCCTCCTCTGAACTAGTTTGTTTGCACATTTCTTGAAGTGTGGTGTCCAGGACTGGACACAGATGAGGCCTAACCATTGCTGATTAGAAGGGGACTAGCACTTCATGTGATTTGGGAGTGATATTCCTATTAACATTCATGATTCATTCCTGCTAGGGTCACACAATGCCCTACTGCTATGCCATTGCAATCATCATCATCATCATCATCATCATCATCATCATCATCATCACCACCACCATCACCATCTTAGCTGAACCTTACTCTGAACTTTGACTTGCATGGGTTGTTCAGGATCTGTTCCAGCCTGGAACACCTTAACAATTACACAGTTACACTGCATAAGTCAAGTGCATTTTAGCGATATGGTAGAGCAGCTGGAAGAAATCCTCAGTAGTACAAAGAGGTACATGACTGGGGGGACAATAGCTGTTAACAGCATGACTGCCTGACCAATGATGCAGAAATTTCCTCCAGATGCCTCTATTTGTCTCTCCCACCTGATCCCCCTGAACTCCCAATGTCCATTACTGTTAAGGGCTTCCCTGGCAGAAGTCAATTCTTCCTGGTTGTGATCGTCTTACAGCCCAGACTCCAGTGTGTGTCAGAATTCAGAATGTAGGTTTGAAGTTTCATGCAACTGCTGCTCAAATCGATTAAAGCAAATGGTGATACAACCCCAAGTGATGGAGCATATTCTGCTCAGTAACCCTGCCTGATGAGTTAGCACAAGCTTCTCCCGAGCAGCCAACTGCACAAGCAATTAACACTTTAAAGATTTACCAGACTTTTCATTATCTAGGGATAATTTTAACCGGAATGAGAGAGAATTTGTTTCATCAAAAAGCTCTTACAAGGTAATGATTTCCCTGTCAAAGAGAGTCAGCTTTTTATTAGCCAGACTGAGTCATGGAAAGAAATTCTTACAGTTACAAAACAAACTTCACCAAGTCCAGTGAAAGTTAATGGAGTTTCTTGAGAAATGATGGCTCACATCATATAAAACTTTCTTCTTCCTCTTCAGAATCTGATTCATGGAAATACCGAGCAAATGCAGAAATTCTCAAAGTATACCATCATTCTTTGGAAATGTTAGCACTGTAAATTGTTAGGAATGCTCAAGAGATAAAAGTTAGCTGACATTGGTGGGCAGGTGTAACAAGGTTAACCTTAGATGGTCTTCTGGTCCTGGACTAGCACTCCAAAGCATCATCTCTAGAGGATTCTCATTTATTGATCTCAGAGGCTCTGACGTCAACAGAGGAGGAGCTGGCAATGTGGAAAGCATTCAGAGGATTCCTGTTTCCCAGAATCCACTTTTCCAGATGAATCCCAGGAGCACCACTTCCTATACACAGGGAAAAAACATTATTGACCTTAAAGGACTCTGGTCATGAAAGCACCTGCATGCCCCAGCCATTCCCATGTTTCTGCTTGAAGTTGCTAAAATGGACCAGCTCCCTTTCAGATAATGTAGAGGTGGAACTAACCAGCCTACCGATTTCCTATTTAGGCTTCAGTCTTGTTCTGATCTTAATTGGAACAACATGTGGACAATCCTGCCTGGCTTTCAGCCCCAGAACCTCTTGAAGTTTTCTGTGGTACAAATCTCTTTCCACCTTCTTTCCTGAGAAACTTAATACAACCTGGTCCCTACTCAAGGCAACCTGCAATCCAAACTACATCACAGAGTCCCATCAGAAACTGAAAAGGAGTACTTTACCAAGCATATGACTGCTAGGTGTCTTGAACTACAGCTCCCTGAATTCCTGACCCCTGGCTCAGAATGGATGGGGCTGATGAGAGTTCGAGTCAAAAATATCTGGAGGGCACTAGGTTTGCTTCCAACTGTTTAGCAGACAATCCAACTATATGCTATACATACTTCGTACTCCATAGAATTATATATATTGCATTATGTTTGTATATTGTCCTATAGCAAGACTTTGGACAATTTATAATGGGCAAAAATCAAAGGAATACATTGCAAACACTTCCCATTTTAATAGGAAAGCAGTCACTCTCAATTGATGTATTTTTAAACTCTTCAATTGTTAATTTTAGGGATTTCCTAGGTCATATTACATTATGTCTTAATAGAAGCATGACATTAAAAGCAGCTTCATGCTCTCAACCCCAAATATGAGGAACAAAGACAAATTCAGGTTTAAAACAAACAAAGGGATGCATCACCTTCAGCAAAGACATTTTTATCTGCCTGTGCTTGAACATTTTGTTCTGCAGTAAAAGGAGCTGCTGAAATCCAGGAAAGTCTTGCCTGACTGATTGCATCCATTTGATTTGCTCTGAACTACTCTTACTCTGTTCTTTATAATCATAACTGTAAAACAAGCCAGTCATTTAAAAGATACAAGTGGGTGGAAGAATATGCCTACATTTTCTATTCATCTAAAGCACCAGGACGCAAGGAGATTTCATTGTTTAATAAAATTTTGGCTGAGATCAGTCCTGGAATTGTTCAGCCAAAATAGGAGAGACAGTGCTGCGAAGAATCTCATTCATGCAGTATTTCCAAATGGCTCGTGTATGTATCACTGTCAAAATCACCATCTCTTCCTCCTCCCATTGTATTTATGTCCCAACTTATTTCCTGTTGAGATCCTGTACGGTAGCTTGGGCTGAGAGTCTGTGACTCACCCAGAGTCACCCAGTGAGCTTCTTGGCCAGGAGGGGACTAGCACTTGGATCTCTTGAGTTCCCACTCGAACTCTCCCACCACCACACTAGTGGCCCAAGGGTGAGACATGGCAGGCGCCTTGGCTGGAACTTGTCCACAGCACCATTGTCTGCCCATCACTCCAGCACAGCTTAATTGCCAAGCAGCAGTGCCCACGTGGCACTGAGAATGCTTGGTAGTGCCAATGATTTTCTGCCGTGCTGTCCCATATAAGGCATTCTAAAGGGGCATTACCCAAAACAAGACCAACATGCACGCACTGGGCATTTGGTGTAGGTAGCCACATGGTCATCTTGGCAACCAGTCAAGAACCCAAAGGCTGCCTTTACTTGCCAAAATGACAATGATATGGCAGTCACAATGCGTGGTCCACTTTATTCTCAGGATGCTGCATGAGGAGATCGATCCATTCCCACCGGGACTGCGTAGGTTTGTGACCTTGACTGTTCTGCAGGCAGGGACCACATTGGCTCCAGGTACTAAGGCCACTTGGAGGCTTGGATGTCACAGCCTTTCCCCAGCTGTGGGGGACTTGGACTCACCCGGGCACCTTTCTTGGCCTCTGCTCTCCATCCCACTTTACTACAGTCTCACCAGCCAGTCATCAGATATGCACATTTCAACAGGTTCACTTGATCTATTGGGCTGGATCTTTTTCTCATTACTGGGAGAGTGTGCTACTTAGTGCACAAATCCACAATGAAAGCACAGCCCCCACTGCTTTCTTTCCTGGCTGTGCATCCAGCTTCCTTTCTACCCCAGGTATAGTTTGCCACTGCAGCCAGCCAATCCTTCTGCACCTTGCTGTTTCCCACCACAACCATTAGCTGACGGTGCCTGCATGTTCCTCTTCTCTTGTCACGTTCCAGCTGATCAGCTGCCCCACCACTTAAGCTAACAGGAAAGGAAAGCTTGAAAGTGAGCAGCTACTCCACAGGGAGGTGTGTGGGGGGTGGGGGTGGGGGGGTAGAGATTCAGGCAGGGGGCACACCAGAGGCAACTGGAAGAACCAGCAGCTCCCAGTCCTTGCAATGAGGCACCCTGATGATAGTCCTGGATGTCTTAAAAGCTGCAGCTCATTAACTCACTGTGTGAGAAGGCCAGTTTCTGTAGTCTGGCTTTCAAGGTTAGATTTCTTCAGGGATGAAGGAAAGGAGAAAGAAAAGTGGAGAAAGGAGAAAAGTCTAGGAAACATAGGTGCTAAGGATATGTAACAGGAGCTCAACTTCCCAAGTCCTGGTCTTTCTGTAGCCAAAACTCTACCATGCACACACAAGCAGAAGTCTTGGGAGAACTTGAAGATTAGCAGAAATGCAAGAAATCTGGGTGTTAATGGAGGTGGGAAAGTCCAGAACTGCCTGATGTGGACTGAGTGTGTTCATTGACCATGAGATGCCAACAGATTGGATGTAAAAGCAGTTGGGGGAGATGATGGGGTGGAGGACTCTGGAGGACCTTGCTGGCTGAGCAAAGCACAGTACACACTGCAATGTTTTGCTGCAGGGTGTGAGCCTCTGGCCTCCCAACATCAACCGGGGTTGGGTGGGGATTCTTCAGAGTGGCTGCACTGAAGCTCCCTGACTTCTGTCCTGGGACTCCAGTGGCCAGGCCTGCCCCCTTCACTGCTGGCACAGAAAGAACTGCATGGGCTACCTCTCCGAGAGCAGAAACGTGCCTCGGAGAAGTGGGGAAAGGGATATGCTGGGCGCAGAGAGTGGATGGGGCTGGAGCTGTCCACGTGCCCCAATTTGCAGGGGTTCTGCAGACGCCTTCCCTTCCTCCTCTTCAGTGATTTATTCACACATCCAGAAATGACCAGACAGATAAAGCATGCAGGGCAAAGCATGCCAGCATAGAAGTTACTGCTGCCAGGCCTAGGTCTGGCCACTGGATGCACAAAGACTTCCAAGTTCAGAGGCTTCTGTGCATGTAGGGCAGAGCGATTGGCTTGCCCCCTTAATCAGTGTCTTAAGCACCTTTAATGTCATAGTCTTCCTAAGGCAGCTTTCAGCACAAAGCAAGACAAATATATTAATAAAAGCCTATTAAATATGAACCATTTTAAATAAAAATGGTAATAATAATCAAAGCATCCATCATTAGTGGATGCCATAAGAAATTTTTAATTAAAAGCCTGGGAGGAAAGCTATGTTTAAACAATCTTAAAAGTAGTCTCAGATAGGACCAGCTGTATGTCTGTCATGTACAAGGACCCTGAACCATCATCCTCAACATATTCTGACCCTTTGTGTTCAGAACAGGAGGATTCAGAAATAATGGTTCAGGGAGAGGACTCACCTACAAAAAAAGCTCTGGGAGACTTCCACCTTCCTGGAACCCATTTTTTTTCCTGAAAACCCCCAGCCAGGAGACAGCACCTTGGGCATCCAGAGGAAATGGCACTACCCTCATCAGACTCTGAGGGCGCAGCCCATGAGGAGATTAGTATGCACAAACACTCCCATGTTGGTGCAGCTTGAAATTGCTACAGCGAGACAGGTCCCTTTAAGAGACAAGGGGTGTGGAACCAAGTACACCCACTCTTATACAAGGCTCTGTCTGGCTGTTCTCTGCGCTGGCGCATCATGCAGGTATCTCCAGCTCCTAGCCCCATCTGGAGCTTTCCGTGGTGCTGACCTATTGCTCTCTGGCTCCTCTATGAAGCCTGACTTATTCAGCTCTCTTATTTGAGGTTGCAGCAAAACCAAGCCCTGTGCAGGGTGCCAACGGACCCCATGACTGGAAATAGTACAATATCCTTCAGGAAAGAAGACTGTAGGGGCCACCACGGGGAAGGACCTGTCTCTAACTCCTACCAACCGAAATGGTCTTAGTGAGAGGCTAAGTATTTCTTTTTCAATCCTACAAAACATTTCTGGATACAAAAAAGACATACAGCTTTTAAGAGGAAAACGGACAGTGTGAAATGACAATTCAAGGGGAGATGATATGCATGGTCTGCCGTGGCCTCACAGCAGTGAGTCTCATTTTTAAACAGAGCAACTGATGGAGTCACACTTGTTCTTCCAGACGAGCACTCCCAAACCTGTTGCCTTTCAGGTGGTGTTAGACACAGCTCCCTTCGGCCCCAGGCAGCGGGGCCAGTGGTTGGGAGCTGCAGTCCAAAACCCATCTGGAGGGGACTATTGAAAGGGCAAAAGTTCAGCACTGTGAAATTCAGGCAGCTGCTTTCGGTTCCTGCAATATTGTGCCCACAGTAAACCCTGAAAATAAAAATAACCATATGAAGTTTTAGTTTGCCACTTTGTACAAAACATGTATGAAATGCATTTCAGGAAGTCAGGAAGTTAAATGACATTTTTAGTTGATTCTATCACATCTAGCAATCAATTTAAATAGATGCTGATACTTTTCTAATCAGGAAAACACAACTTTGATTTGCCTTTTTGAAGATATTGATGAAAAGGTCAGCTGCTCCTTAGTGTAAGGTAAGTAAAAAACATGTTTATTGCTGAAAGAAATAAACATTTTATTGTGTTGGGAAATAGCAAAAAATTATTGCAGGAACATAGGACTTCAGTCTGTGGGACAAATTCTGTTCAGGAAAATTTTGGACCTGCGGTGAGCAGAGCCAGAGGCAAAAGGAGCTAAACCAAAATACCAGCCTGTACTTTTCTAGTATTGAGCTTTTGGAGGGGATTTCTTTTTTAATGGGGAGAATGATTGCTCAAAAGTTGGGAAACCACTAAAGGGTTAGTGGTTCACAGAAAGGAGAGGGGCTGGGAAAGAGGCACAACAACCTGCAGAACCCCAGAAGGGGGCCCAAGACAATGGGGTTTTGCCTCTGGGCCACATATGCTGTACCTTTGCCATGTTGCAATATTCCAAAATGACTTTAAAAACTAATAGGAAGAGGACTGTAAAACAGTCAAATTTAAAAGATACATTCATGTTACAGAGCATTTCCTGATTCATTTCTTCCTGTTCAAAGGAAAACTGGCAATAAAGGCTTTGTAAAAGGTCTTCCCTGCTTGCGCGCACCCCCCCCCCCCAAATCTGGTAATATATTTGGATCAAATTCTAACTGGTCTTTAAAAGGTTAAGGGTGCCACCCCTGGCCCTGCCTCAGATGCTCAACAGCTCTCCAAGCCCGCAGGCTTCCATGCCTCCCGTGTTTAAGGGGATGTGCAGTGACAGCCATCCCCACTGCCACTGGGCCAGGCCCTGTGCCTTTTACCCAGATGGCCATTTTCAACAGGAACCAGTGCAGGTGGACAGCTCCAGCTTCCTCCCCGCCTCACCCCTGGCACAGCCTCTATTCCTTGCTCTAAGGTGCATTTCCACCTTCAGAGAGGCATCCAGCACTGTTCTTTCCATGCTGGCTGTGAGTGGGGTGGAGTGGAGGCTTGACCACTGGAGTCAAGCACCAAGGTGAGGAGACCTCAGTGCTGGGACTCCTATGCCCCCACCCCCAGTGATGTTGGGAAACCACAGGACTGTGGTCTTAATTGCTGTAATCATAGATTAAGGCCTAGACACAACTTATATACTTCAGGTAGCCCTTGAAAGATACTTTATTATACCTCCCCTTGAGTCTAACTGGAGAAAGCAAAGTGTGCTCTTGACATCAGTAGCACTTACATGTGCTTGAGTTTGGTTGAATTGTTTACTTCTTTAAAATATTTATAAGCTGTCTTTCAAAATACAGTATTTTATTAAGCATAACATCAATTCAAGCATTTATGTTTTGAATGCACCAATTCAATTGCTCTCTCATAGAATCATAAAGGTACAAAACACCATCTAGACTCCATTGTTTTTACATCAGGGCTCAGAAATTTTACATTTGGCTCAGAAATCCCATTCAATCCAGATTGCCATGTGCCTAAATCACAGCAAAAATGCACACCCAGCATCAGAGTCAGCATCGTGGGGAAGAATCTGTGTGGAGGTGCTTACAAGAAAGGGTACACATCCTTAGGCTTAGGAGCCAAACCAACCCTCCCAAGATGCCCTGTCACCCTTCTCCTATGGACCACTGGAAATTTCCCTACTTTTGTGCCATTTTCCTTGTTCTAAACATTGGAATGTTTTCCTTAGTTACTGACAGTAAGAACTTTAAGCTACAGTGGGGTATGCCCGAGGTTTCTACAGCCAGTCCTCGGAATTTTGGCTGGCCAATCTCTCTATGACCTTCAACCCACCCAGCATTGGAACATGGCCCCAAAATGGAGCTTTAGCCTGTTTACCCTAGGCTAAAGAATCCCTTCTGTCAAATCCCTCAAGGCTCTTGATCAATTGTTCACCCTCTGGCCATGAAAAGCCTTAGAGTCTGCGTTGTGAGTTTTCTTTCCATCTTCTTGCAGTGTGTGTGTGTTTGCCTATTTGTGAGGACCTGAAGTGGAGTAGGCCACTGAAAGGATGGGAGGGGGAGATGCGAACTGATCCAGGACAAGATCAATTACTATTTTTCATCTCTGACAAAGTAATTAAGGCTGTAGTGACTTGTTAATTCCATCTGAACGGCTGCTGTGATGATAGATGCAGATTCACAATCAGTTCTGCTTCAGCGTAGGGAGACGATTATCCCCTGCAAACAGGCGGCCAGAGCACAAGGAATCACTCCAGAGGGACGTGTTTCCCTTTTTAAAGAGACTGCAGGCTCTGCTGCAGAGGAGGAAAAAACCAGATATGACGAAGTCAGAGACAGTGAGCAATAAATATGCACATACTCTCTCACTCATACACATACAGTGAATTGCAAACTGTGCGTGCAAAGCAATTACTTGTGTGTATGGTTTCCTTAACTGAGTTCCTATGGCCAGTGTGTCAGATGTATGCGGCGCTTGCAATCTTCAACAAGATGGCCAGCTCTATCACTTTCACAGGGTTTATCAGGGCATCCTTTTCACCGCCCCCACCCCATATTAGCGCTGATAGCAACCACCAGCAATGATTGGTGGCACAGTGTGCATTGACTCACACATTTCTGCTTGCAGTTAGAACTCAGTGCTCTCTGCGTAAGAAAATCCTCCTGACCTGGATGGAGAGTTGGGAGGACAGTTTGAGGATCTCCAGGCAAAGAATCCTACATAAAAGGGAAATGGGGGTTTGATTGCTTCTGCCTGAACACAACATCTATTGCCTTTATAGGTGCTTAGATTGGCTTGTTGCCACTTGAATTGCCCCAGAATGAATCCTGGGAATTGTAATTTGGAGATTAATTCAGGAAACAGATTGAGGATTCTGTTTGAGATCCCTAACCCCTTTACAGGACAAGTTCCAGGATTACTGTAAAGAGTTTTCAAGCACATAAAGCTTTTCTGTAGCACATATAGACTCAGTGAGTTCAGCCAAATCTCAGCCATGGTTAGCTATGAAATTTTGAATACGAACTAATGGTGAGGTGAGTAGCTATTCACTTGTGCTGTGAGTTGGGCAAATTCCGATGTACCTGCACGCCCTTCTGATGTCCACTCAGCCCACATTCCCAGCATGCAAAATTGGTTGTGTGAATCTGCACTATGACCCCAAAAATCATCTAATCCACACAAAGGATGTCATTAATTCAATACATTATTTGATTTTATGGATTTTCATTTCTTTAAAATATTCTGTTCCTTGTATAATCTACTGGAATGCAATGCAATGGACTGCAACAGCATACTTAAAGCTTTTTTTAAAAAAAATCTGGCACCACTGAATTTAACATAAAGCAAAGGGCACACAAAAGAATGCTACAGAAAGTAGGATGAAACCTTATGGCAGCCTCTAAAATAGCTTGCTGTGAATATCATTTTCACTGTACTTACTCTCTGATTTGAGTAGTTTGAAAAACAGCCAGCATCACTGCGGGGAGTGCCAGTTGCTGGCCCGTAGGTAGCTGTAACGTGGGTGGATGCCAGAACAATCTACCCATACAGCATGGGCAATTCAGGCTCAAGTTTGTTTTAAACTCATCCAAGATGTGTATATCTAAGAATTTTCTGAAGTGGACGTCCACGAAAATGCCCCAAACCAGTCCTGACCTAAGGAAAGCAGAAAAGCAAGCAAGCAAGCAAGCACCTCATTGTGTTGCAGAGCAGTGGCAGAAGGCAAGCATTTCCAGAAGGGAGAGAGGGGGAGAGTGAGAGTGAGAGTGAGAGAGAGAGAGAGAGAAATATCAGTCGTAGTGAGGGTGAGATAAGGAGGGGAATAGGTGTCTTTCTAGGGTGGTGGTGTCTATGTGAAAGGGAATTGTGTGTGCACATTCATGAGTGCATGAGTCTCTCAGAATGCAGTTGGTGTGTGCCTTTTGTGTGGGATGGCTCTGGGCATGCACACATTTGGGTGGACACGGGGCTGAGAGTGGGGGGCATGATTTCTCCCTAGGGTGAGTGCAGGATGTACAGATATCAGATACTCCTCACAATCAATGTTTTGCACTCATGAATTAGTCACTTGATTAGGATGCTTTTTTGTGATGCAGCTTGATGCCAGAATAGAAAAGATATGGTTCCAAAGGAGTGCTTTCATCTGGCTGCGGAGATGGTGATTACCCTTATTACTGTTACTACTACTACTATCATTATTACCACTTATTAGATGCAAACAGGTCAGTTTTGGATATTTCCTAAAGAACTCGCCCATACTTACTTTGAGTTCTCCAGTCCTTCTTACTTCTGGGTAGATATGCATCCAGTGGACTCTTGCATTGTGATGCTTTACTTCTCAGTATTACTTCTAAACAGACATGCAGAGGACTCATTTGGAGAATGCCTCATAGTAAGGAGCCCATTTTAGATGTTCTCACGATTTGTGTCTGGGTTCCAAAGGCTGCTTTCTGAAGGGCTCTGAGGAAATAATTCTTTTCTCCTCCTCCTTCCTAATACTATCACTATGATGCCCTTCACCCACTCCATAGCCTTCCTGTCTGTGCCACCCTTGCAACAGAACATTGCTGCTGCTGCTGCTTAGCATGGTTGGATTCTCTTGCCACTTCCAACTAATGATCTTAAAATTAATGTGCCTTGTTTTCCCTTAAGCGGTACAGGCTGCTGGGGTGTCAAAGTCTGCACCTCTCTGCAGCCCCAGTGGGAATTAGTCACTGCTCCCAAAGATCTAGCTTGCCAGCAACCTCCTTCTCACAGTGGACAATGCCTGGTTGTGGGCATGCACAACCACTTCATAGCTGAAGCTGCTTCTATTAATCTGTGCTGCAGACAAGGGAATTGGAAGCAGTAGGCCTAAGCTGCATGCTTACCAGGAGCAATGCAGCCATAGCTGGTTTCTCTAACTGGACATAATTGCTGCTTCTTAAATTGCAACATCCCAATTTCTAGCCTCAGGCTGAAAGGGAATTAGGTGTGTTAGAAGTGTTGGTGCAGATCTGCCATTTTGACTTATGTGGGAAGATCCCCCCCCCCCCCCGCTCCCAATGTACTTCAGTAGGACAGAGAGTTTCTCCTGAGAACTTTGTCCCCATTTTCCCCTCCCAGGTCCAAGACATTTCAAGTCAGTGCAGAAGTACAGTTAAAGGACAAACAAAAATGCTATCCTGGGGGTGGGGTGGGGAATTAAAGCACAGTAGACTGATACTTTGCATCTAGTTCTTTCAAAAGAGCCAGGGCTCACTAGAAACTAGCTGTCTAATCTCTCCTCCTCCACTTCGCACCATACTGTGCCAAAGAACATGTGCAGATTGCTCTTTCATATGTTATTTGTAGCTTGCATTAGTTTGAATGAAGACCAGTTATCCTACTTACCCAGCCTACTGACAATGAGGGAATGTGTTTGTAGAGCAAAGAAATTTGAAAGGAAAATTTTAGTGAGAGACAGCTGAGTTGAAAAGCATCAAGAAATTTAATTCTATTGCCAGAGATTTGAACTGAGCTAAAGGATTTCTTTTTTATCACTTTGCATGTGCCCAGTGGCTTACCTACAACTGCACTGTGAATGACCACAGTGAATAGTGTGATTGTTACTTCCTGCATTTCATTTCAATCTGTAAACTCATTTGTAAATACAGATTACAGATTTGTAATTTCCTCCTGGCCTCACTGTTTATGATTCTCTCTCTCTCTCGCATACACACATATATAGTGTATACAGAGTAATTACATTACATTTATATCCCATCTTTCCCCCCCTCTTGTAAGGAACCCAAGGCAGTTTACATGAGCCTCTTCCTCTCCCTTTTACCCTCACAACAACCCTGCTGGGTAGATTAAGCTGACAGTCTGTGCCTGGTCCAGTGAGCTTCATGGTGAAGTGCGGACTAGAACCCAGCTCTCTCAAGTTCCAGTCCAGCACTTCAGCCACTCTGCCACACCAGTTCTCCATCATATCCCATGCATCTGCACAATACTCTTCAAGATCCTTCTCATCTGATGAACTGGGTTACATATCTGGTCCAAGAAAAATTATGGCAGAATAAATGTCTTCCATCTTGGAGGTGCCCCAAGAGTCTTTGCTTGTTTTCACTGGAAACAACGGCAGCTGTCCAAAGGTCTGCAAGGAGCGGTGGACGTTGCCAAAGAGAACTGAGAAATGAGCTACACATAAACCTGACGAGAGTGGCGCAAAAGGTCAGGGGGAAGGACTTCTAGGAGGGCTCGAGTCACGCTCGCCAACATCTTTAGCGTTTAAAGGGAAGGAACCTCCGTGCCAGGATTTGCTGCTTTTCCCTTGAGGTCCACAGGATGGGGTCGTGCAGCCTGAGACGCCTCGTTCCGTGAAAAACGAGCTCGGGGGCTTCGGTTTCGTGCGCTTCAAACTTCAAGTGCCTCCGTTTGTTCCGCAGAACTCTGAGTCACCGATGCGCCAACCCCTCCTCATCTGCTGCTGTCCCTCCTCCTCCTCCTCCTCCTCCTCCTGCAACAGCCCCGCTGCGGACGGTCCCGCCGCTGGGCTGCTTGAGGAAAGGGACACAATTCGGATCAGCAGCCCTCTTCGCGCTGCACCGCCCGGAAACAAAAGCTCCTCTTGGCGCAGGCGCCGCACACTTTTTGCCCGCGCGCAGAGCGCGTCGCTCTGAAACTTGGCTCCGCAGCTCGCGGGGATGACGCGAGTTCGCGCCCGGGGCGCCCCCGCGCGCGCGCTCTCGCACTCGCTCTCGACGGCGGCAATGCGGACGCCCGGCCTTTGCCTCCAACACGCCGGGGGCGCAGATTAGGCGGGTGCGGACAAAGGTGGCGGGGAGGCACTTCACCCACAGAAAGCGCCTCTCGCGGAGCTGAGCCATAGCAGCCCTTCAGATCAAGAGGGCCATGCGCGTGGATGTCTGATCCCCCGGTTGATTAAACGGGAGTAGGCCACGCGTTACGGGACGTGGAACAAAATTAAGGGCGCAATCCGATGGAAGTTTAGACAGAAAAAAGGCTTGCAATTCCCAGCATGCCCTGCAAGCTGAGGGCAATGCAACATTATCTTGTGAACCGGAGAAATATTGTGTAACTTCTGTGTAGTTCGTTTACTGTAAAATGCCTATTTGGAATTGCAGCAATCTCTGCTTTTAATGCTCCAAGTCTTCCTTGTGGCGAACAAAATTCATTCTGCCATTTTCCCCCTCTGGTGCTTAAGATGTCTCTGGTAGGATGACCATGATGAAGTCAAAAGATCGATGTCCATTTAAATAATACAGTTTAAATAATGCCTCCACCATTTATGAAACTGAGAGGAGCATTAAAACTGTTTTGAAAAGTATTAATATCTATTAGTATCACATATCTATTAGTATCATATAAGAAGAGAAACCAGTATTTTTCTCTTGAATCGTTTCTGCCTCAGGCAATGAAACTATCAAACAAAATTAATACTTTAGACAGATGACTTTTAATTTAGTTCCTATATCTGAAGGGGTTACTCTAAGCTTGGTGGGTGGAGGTTGAGCCTGTGAGCAAAACTGGACTGCTGCTCTGCAGTTACCTGCTCTTCTGGTGTTAAATAGAAATCTTGGCCACAACCTTATCACTTTGCAATGTGGTAGAATTCAACAGGAGATTTTGAATGTCTACTGATAGATCAATCTCACTGAGTTCAATGGGACTTAATCCCAGTTAAGTGTATACCCACTGAAACCTTGATAAACTTCTAGTGAACATGCATGGGACAGTACTATAAATGGTTAATTTTAGTCGATTCGTGTCCTTTTGTTCTTACAAATCAAAAAAGACAGCCACATTTTAAAATGAGATTCACTTTTTCTTTCTCCATAACAATACTGCAAATTGTGTGGTAAATCACCGTGTGGTGTGGTGATTAGAGCATTGGACTGGAAGCCTGGGAGATCCCAGTTCTAGTTCCAACTAAGCCTTGATGCTCACTTGGTGTCTTTGGGATGGTCACAGACTGTCACCCTGACTTACCCCATGGGGGTAAAAGGAGGAAGAATGGACAGGAAGAATATAAGAGAACTATGTAAGCCACCTTGGATTCCCCTCAAGAAGAAGAAGAAAAAGAATATAAATGCAGAGCGATAATAAATACATAAACATTGCATATCTGAAGTCACATGCAATTATTTTAAATTATTTATATTTAAATCCATCTTCAACTGTATTCAGTGTGGTTTACTCCCAAGCAAATGTGCAGTTGTTCCTCAAATATGAAAACTCCGATTTGAAGCAATACACCTGATGCAGGGCCATGTTTGATTTTAATACATCCATCCCTTCATCCATTCACAGCCCATCCCCCCCCCCCCATACACACACCTTTCTTCTATCATGGATGCCAAGGTGGCATCCACTGAATTTCCAGGTGTTCAGCAGATGCAAACCTGCTGGGGCACAGCAGGTGCCTGCATCACGTGACCTCATACTACACCCAGGAAAACTAATGCTTTGCTGGATTATCTTGCTCTGATCTCAACAGATAGTTTTTTCAAGAATTACAACAATGCCAGCCTGAGACTGAGTGATTGTGATGTCTGGGTAAGCAGAAGGGTGGGGGGGGGGGTCTTGCTTGGAACCTCCAAGGGAGAGGCTCCTCATAAGATGCAATGATGCTTCTGCATTATCCGAAGGTAGCAGGTCAACGCCACTACTCAAAATATCCCTTTGCGATAATCTGGGTTGATGGACATTTTGCAGAAGCCTTAAATTCAAATTCATGCAATCAGAAGGCCATCGAATTAAGCAGAAAAACCACTTAAGTGCTTAAAATCCAAGTATGCATTTGGCCTTTTAAAAGTATAACTCCAAGTATATGAAGGCAGCATAATATGCAGAGCACAGGCAGGCATATTATGGGCAAAGCTATTTACTCTGAAGTCCCACTTTTCTCAAGGAATCATTTGTACAGGACGTTCTTGACTCTTTCCCCATTGAAATCAGTCACATTCTTATTTAATTTTGTGTGAATGGTGTCCAAGCTATATATTGATATATTATTTTTTTACGATGTGTATTAGGCAAATATACATATGATCCAAACTCGCATGTGAAAGGATGTCTCATTGATTCCAAAGGGACTTTTTCCATTAGAGGTGAGTGTACTTAGGATTCCAGCGTGCACGCTATTCTGTCCAGTCGGGGGCATGTGCAAAAGTTATAACAAATTCCCTTCGGTTATTGGAGTTGTTGAACAAAACCCTTTAATTACATTTGCAAACTATCTGGGGCGCCATCAGCGAGTGCTGCTTAGAAAGATAATCGCTGGAATTGTCTCAGAAGTGGAGTAAAGAGCTGAGAATGAGGCGGGGGGACACTTCAATTCTGAGCAAAAAGGGAATAATTTTCAACATGGTTCCTCACATTAAATAGAATGCTTTTTCAAAAGCACCGAGTATATTGCAAAATCAGGACCAGCATTACTTTAGAGCATTGCAGCATTCGGTTATGTGATCTAAGCATGCCTCCTGGAAAAGAAGCAGCCCCCTAAGCGGCTGACTCCCAAGCAGGTGCTTTACGATCACAGCCTCTTGGTGAAATACTGTGTGCATCTACTCAGAAGTAACTTCCACTGAGCCCACTGGGACAGACGCCCAGTAAGAGGGAATAGCATTGCAGCCTGGCTCTAAAAAGCGCATGGCGGCAGCGGCGGCGCCGCTGCTGCTGGACTGGGTCTCCATTCCCCCCGCGGTGCACTAAAAACGACCTCGATGGAAACAGACCTTGTTCTGTGACTCTGGTCAATTTCGCCCGGTCAGTTTCGTCTCTCTCGGCGCGTCCGGCGGACGGGGGGGGGGGGGGGGGTCTCCCCCCCCCCCCTTGGGGGGGGCCCTGGGGGGCGGGGGGGGGGGGGGGGGGGGGGGGGGGAGATCCCCTCTCCCCTTTCGGGAGGAGCATTGGCGTTCAAGCAGTGAGTTGGGGGACAGGGGAGCAGAACCCCCCGACAACGTGGGGACTGCGCCCACTGCGGCGGCGGACTGCGCCCACTCGCTGCTGGCGGAAGCGCGCTGCTCTCGCAAGGGAGGGAGAGGGTGGGGGTGGGGGGGGGTCCGCGGCAGGAGTTTGCGCTTTGGGTGCAATCGGACGTGTTCCTCACATGTTCTTCTCCTTTCTTCCTTTTTTTCTAAATACCGGCGAGAAAGTTCTGCTTCGGTTGGGCTTGGCTTAGTAAGCATCGCCCCCGCCCCGCCACCCCAAGTGAGTCACATTGAACACGCAATCCCAACTGCCGCCTGAGTGACAGCAAGCCGGCGCGCTGGCTTCTTGTTGTCCCTTTAAAAATCCGAATCCAAGGGTAATGATTTATCAAACTCTTATTATCAAGAAAATGTCATACCAAGGGCACCTTGCTATGCACTGACGCAAACCCGAGCTTTCCCACGGAGGTATAGAAAGCTTTGCTCTTGCCTGAGCAAAATCCAGTCCACTCGTTTTGCCAGTCCTGCTGTTTTTACCTCTCCGCCGGTTCTGTCTCTGATGCTATTTTAGATATGGTAAGTGGGGTCTTTGCCTCCCTTCTCTATTTACTTTGTGGAGATTCGACTTGGGAAAATATATTGTACTCGATATCCATTTGCCATAGTGGACATGATTGAAATAGCGATGCGTTAAGCTCGGAAGTGTGTTTTAAGCTTGAGAAATTTGCTGTGCGCGGTAAAGAGCGGGCGACGCAGCGAGCGCTATCCAGGGTCCTGAAAGTCTGCATTCTTCGGTAGACGTTCCTTGTCTGTCATCTCTAGTCTTGCAAGCAGGAAGAAAGGGGCATGCCTCAATTTCAGTGCAAGAGTAAAATTTCCCATGCATTGCTATCCTGAAGGTGCATTTACTGATTATCTGATTTTTTTCTGGTGGTGGTGGTGGGGGAGTTCGGCTAAATAGCAGCCCCTGCAGAAGGAACTTCTTACCATTTCTTTTGCGGATCTGCTTTTCAGCCTAGAAAAGGATGAGTGTCTTTCTTTCGAAGTGTGACAGAAGGGCAGTCTAGGAAAATGTACAAGCTGAATTACTGTAGGAATTAATTGTGTTTTAAATCTTTGAAAGGATTGAAGGATGGAAAGTTAAAGCAAAAGCTGGAAGAATGCAGCCGGATTTCTGCACTCTGAAGGCTGCTGTCCTAAGAATGTCAAATAGAAAGCAAATCCCTTTGAAATCTGTTTAATTGGAATAATATGCTAATATTGCTAGATACTAGAAAATAAAAATCCAGTATTTGTTATAACAGGTAATATCTCCTTTCACAGTTTTTGACACCCCCCTTACTAGAAAGGATTGGAAAAATCATTACAGGCTGCATAGAAGCCTATATTATTGAGTTCCGTTAAACCTGGCCAGCTGCATCGGGCAGCGAATCTCTCCCTCCCCCACCCCCTGTCCAAAGACAGTGTGCATTGCTGAATGGCAGGAAGGAAATGGGGCGTAAAATTAAAGATTCTGTGTACAATGGTGCTTGCGGAAGGGAACACCCTACAGCCGTGATGAGAAAATCAAGGAGGTCTGCAAGCAGGGAGCTGGGAGCGATGTTGTATCTAATGCTAGGACTGTAGGACTGCAGGTACAGTTACAAGTTCCTGGACTAAGATGAATGAAGAAAGGGCTGGCCCAGCCGAGTCCGCGGCCGTGCTTTCCCAATCCGCTTAAGCAGCACAGCCTTAGCCCCAGCGATTTCTCTGAGCACGGCTTCCTTGTGGCAGACCCCACCCCTCCGGCTCCCTTCTTCTAACGCGCCTTTGCTCTCGTAGGATTACGCCAGTCCAAAGGAGACGAGCAAGCAGCTCACCAGCAGCCCTGAGCCACTCGCCTCCGGGCCACTCCAGAGCACAGGAATGATCAGCCACAGCCCTGAAACCGAGCAGCCGCAGAACCTGCCGTCCCAAGTTCCGACCCAGGCCAAGGTCACCGCGGCTCTCCCCGGCGACAACAAAACTTTGCCATCCGATGAAGCCAAACCAAACGATTCCGAGAGGACCAAAGTTGGGATCTGCAAACTTGCTTCCGTGCAAGGCCACTCCGCCTCCAGCAAAGACTCTATCGAGCCTCTCAAGAACGCCCCCAGTACAGGGAACACCCTCCAAGCCAGCATTGCCCCGTGTAAAATCCCCCCGTTGCAAAGCACAGATGGTGGGGAAGCTAATCCAAGTCTTGGTAAGAGCACACTGGAGCAAAACAGTGCCAAGGGCCAAGGCTGGGTGAACATGAGCCAGAGCACCGTGGTGTTGGGCACAGATGGGATCGCTTCTGTCCTGCCTGGCAGTGGTGGGGTGACAGAGGTAAGTTGCTTTCCCCATAATGCCACCCCTGTCGCTTTCTCTCCTGGGTCCCACATGGGCAGAAAGCAACCATCACCAACGTCCATTGGCCGCGGAAAATTAATTCCTAATCAAAACCCTGAGTAGTTTTAAATAACAGTTTTAAATAACCCACAATCAGAACCTGGAAGGAACAATATAATAGCAACAATAATGTCCTTCTAATAATAGCAGCAGCACTAGTAATAATGATAATATCCCTCTGTTGTTCTCCAAAACTTGGTAGAAATGAGAAAAGACAAGGACTCAAAATGCTGTATTATTCAATCACGTCAATGAAAAATGATTGCAGGAAATGAGGATTTTTCAAGGCAGCATACATCCTGCTCACCCCACTTTTTATTCTCACAACGACGCTGTGGGAATAGATTGTGCTGAAAGTTTGTGACTGGCCCAAGGTCATCCAGTTACCTTCCTGAGCAAAAGGAGAGTCAAACCCTAGCTTTTCCAAGTCCAGTCAGGATACTACACTGTCCATCCAGAGACCCTAAATTGAGGGCTTCCCTTCCCGGAACAAAGACATAAAATGAGAGACAGTCATGCTTTCCTTTCATCCAGTGGATAATAAACGGTGATAATTATTTCTCACTGGAACGTAAAAAGGAATATAATGAGAGATGCAAATTACACCACTATGATTTAGTGAGGCTTTAAGATACATTTACTTGGGAGTAAGCCCATTCAATATACTAGAACTTATTTCTCATTAAATCATTTTAGGATTATGTTACTCTCGTGCAGGTGCGTTCACACGTTCTTTCCTGCAGTTTAATGGCAGAGAAACCCCTTAAGTATCAAGGAAAACCGATTTTGAAAAGCAGAAGAAACAACGAAACAAAAAAAAAAAGCCCAGTATTTATTCTTTTCTTCTCGGAATGACTCTCGAGGATGGACAGGCCGACGTATCTATGTCTCTATTTCTCCATAGCCAAGTAGAAAACAAAAGCTCACGAGAGCAGTCGGGAGAATTAAAACTGATTGGCGTTTCACCATTTACTATGGCGGGATATGCCCGCTGCAATCGAAGAATACTCATTACATTGCAGTACTTTGTCTGCATTCTGCGCACAGTTTATTAACCTAATTAACCTCCTCTCGCTCTGGCCCGAGCGTGGGAGAAGGCAGAGGGGCTCCCGGAGTTGAAGGGAGCTTTGGAAGCGGACGGCTCCGCTTCCCAGCTCGCTCGCTCGCCCTCCCTGCTGGCTCTGGGCGCTGATCGCTGCAGAGGGCGGACATCGAGGAAGCCCTGGGGAACGGCCCTGCCTGTCCGCCAAGCGGGAAAGCAGTCAAGAGTAACCACCAAAACCACCCAAGCAGAGAAAGAGCCAACTGTACCAGGCCCCTTCCACGAAGCCCCACCGGGCCAGGCTCTGCGATCAATCACTCCGTGGCAGGCGGTTCAATCGTTACTCGGGGTCAGTGAGCAAGTGCGGGCACCGCGGCGTGATGAAGACCGGGGCGCTTCCAGCGCGCACCTGAGACCCGCGTGAGCGGCGGCCTCGCCGGGGAGGCACCGCGCAAAGGCGCAGGGAAGTCTCCTTCCCCAAGCTGGTGCCCCCTTCCGAGGGTGTGCTGTAGATGGGGGGGGGGGGGAGACAACCTCTCGGGAGCGGGCACCAGCTTGGAGGAGGATACATAGGCTGAAACAGAGCCACAAAGTCCCCGTTAACATCCGAGGACCGCTTCTTGTCTATTCTGGAGGAGCTCATGAGCAAGTCTGCAGTTCAGAAGCTGTAGGGCAAGACAGTTTGGAATGTGGCCTCAAGATTTCTATGCAGGAATGGCTTCCGAGTATTCTTTTTTAAACCCCTCTGGCCGGAATTCTAGAAGGTGGGAAAGAGATTATTTATTAAAATAGCATTGGAGCGCAGTTTTAGCAAGCGTCGCTACCACTCGATTTAAGTCTCAGGTGCAAAACATCCGCAGATTAAACATATTCGCTCTTACTTCATGCCCATAAACTCTGACAAGTTGATCTGATTCATCAACTTGTGATTCATACGCACAACCCGACTTAAGCTGAAAAACTTGAAAGTATTTACGTCTTAGTAGGCCGCGGAACCGAATCCATTAAATTCTCCTCACTCAGCCGAAACGGGCTCCCGAGCGAGTTGGCTCTCCCAGTCCCGCTTATCAGTTCATCCTAAACCAAGTTACCAGTTCGTGGCTCGGTAGATTCAGAGCCCGCAGACTATTTTCTCTCTTCGACCAGAACTAGTCCCGGAAAGCGGACTGGTTTAATCCGTTTCCCTGTTCTACAGCTGAAGGCACCAAGTGCCCTTCCTCTCCTCCCCACAGTTTACGTGGTCTCCAACTGGACATAACGGAATCCCTCCACTTACCTTCTCAGGCCCGTAGGAGCTTACATTTCAGGGCCAAAGCGGACGATGAATCTACCGTATGTCACATATCTGTGGGGTGTGTGTGGAGTGTTTAATATTATTTAAATCCTATTGTGCGGGGGGGGGGCGATCAGGACTGGGATCGTGGGAGAGGAAGGAGTTAACCCTTTCCCCGCAGCTCCCATAAAAATCTCCGCCCTCTCTGCAGAAAAAGTGTTTGCCATTCAGTGACTGGTTCATGCCATGGATCAGCACATAGGCTGCAGTCACGTCATGCCCCTGGGATTACTCTCAAGGACTAGGAGGCTGTGGGGCTCTCACCTCCGCCAGGTCAAAGGAAAGGTAGCGGGGCGCATTCCTTGGGCCAGGATGCGGTCGCGCTGCCCATCTGCAAAGCTCCGAGGGACGGGGACTGCGGCTTTCTCTCTCTCGCTTTCTCCCGAAATTACTTGGGTCCCCGCCACCTCCAGGTGAGCCTCAGAGATGTGTAAGGTATCACCAATATGGGGATTGCGGCAGTGGGAAGAGAGGCTCGGCTCAATTTTACTCTCCCCAGCCCTTCCTGGCTTTTTGTGGTTTCGTCTGGACTCTGGTAGGTTCGTGTAGGGACCTCATATTTATTTGCGATTGGATCCAGTACCGCTCGTGGTCATCACTGCAGAGTGAAATAACAATTAAAAAAAGATGCCCGCTGGAAGGCACGCAGGCTCCCAGCATGTAACTCTGGGAAATCGGGAAAGTCAATTTGTCGTCACTAGGGCTGCATTAAAATACGTGCAAACCACGAATAAAAGGACGAATGGATCCCGAGCGAGAAGGGAAATCGGTCACGGGCCGGAGAGATGGCTTCCTCCAGCCAATTTCAGCGCGTGGGGACGCGTATCCTGGCCAATCCTTGAGTGGGCATCCCGAGATAAACGGCAGGCTCAGCCTAAAACCGAGAGAAGATGGGCCCGAGGGTAGCTGCAGCTCAGCGGGGGGCTGAGGGGCAGCAACTGAGCGGGGGGGGGCACTCGTGTGCCCCAGGCCGAGGCTTAAGAAGCCACGTGTGCCGCGGAGGCGCCCTGAGTAATTGCGGCCATGGCTCCCCCGAGCGCTCGATGTTTGACGCCGCCATTGCGGCGCTACTGGGAAGCAGAGGCTCTTCGCACGCCTTCGCCTTCCCAGGCACTGGCGGCGCTCCGTTTTCTGCCCGCATCTTTCCCCTCGCACGTGGGCATGCCAGACCGAGGGCACGCTGCCATGCGGACCTTCCAGGGGCCTCTAAGAAGGTAAAACGTTGATGCAGCTGGCCTCATAGGAATTCTTTTCCCTTTCACACGTGTGAGTATGCGTGAGAGACAGGCAGCAAGGTTTTCCATGGCTGGGGAAGACTGGCCAGAGATCCAGTACAATATGTAATATTTTAGACAAGATCAGGTCATAATTACTTGCTTTGCAGTCCGGTACATGAAGAAACTTGAGAATGGCACTTAAAAGAATGTCTTTCGCTTTCTTCGGTAGGGACAGTTCACACGTTCAGCTGCATGCCACAGAGTGCTAAATTACCTAAGCTGCAATCCTGCCTAGAGTATGCCCATTGAACTCAATGGGACTTACCTCTGCGCAGGCACGTATAGGATTGCACTCCTAGGAAAGTCCCTTCACAAATACATTGCTCCTGGCATGGGTTCCGGACAGGTTTTCTTCCCAACTACACCGCACTCAACTGACTGCCTCTGTCTTTTTGGTCCAATTTATCTCTGCTGCTATTCTTACGTTTGGAATTACTGCTTTATGGATGATGATGATGAAGTTTGTCCGGCAACGCAAAGATTGCAGACCTGAGGTTTCTGTTTGCTGCCATAGCTGTTATTTTCAGGTCAATGTCTTTTCTTTTTGTCTCCCTCCAGCCGGAGGAAGATGAAGGGGACGAAAATAAAGCCCGAGGAAACTGGTCTAGCAAGCTGGACTTCATCCTCTCCATGGTGGGTTATGCAGTTGGGCTGGGAAATGTCTGGCGGTTCCCGTACCTGGCCTTTAAGAATGGGGGAGGTATGAACTTTCCTCTCTTTTTACATCCTGCAGCTCAGAAAGGGGCAGCGCCAAGGCTTTGATCCACAAGCCAGCGAAAACGGAGAGCTTAGTTTAAACGTAACCGGGCTCGAGGCTTGGTTTTACTGCGAGCTTCCAGGCTTCGTTGGTTTCTGGATCGGTCTTTCAGCCAGCAAATGAGAAGGAAGGGGTGGGTGGGGGGTGAGACGAGAACAGATTGCATGGAGCGGAGGGTAACACACTGCGAAACAGAACCCCCATTCCCAAATCAGCTTCCCGAGGAGACCGTGAGAACAGATAACTCCATGCCCCTGAAGGGAACATGGCGCGATTTTTAAATCTAGCTTTTTGTAGCGCACATCACTTTAATGTGGATTAATGTCATTCTCTCCTGTTACCTTGCACTTATGGTTGAAAAAGCGATTCTAACCCGCATTAGTGATTCATGAAGGCGAAATACAAGTCTGTATAATTTGATCAAACGTCCACGACACAGCAAGCAAAACACGACCAAACTCACCCGCATCAGAGAGAGATTGCTTTCTTATAAAGAAAGTATAAAATTGGTTCTGCAAATACTCTAACTCACACTCTTCTGCAATTTCGGACAGAAAAAAGGTCCTCCCACAGTTCCCAGCATGGCCCAGTCAGCTTTTTCCTGTCTGAACTCGCATGGCTTTGCTCCCTTGTCTGTCTTTTGGCTGGATGAGTCCCTGCGAAATGGTATTAAGATCCTAGCAGATCTTCCTCGAAACGCACAGGACTCGTTGGGATGGTGACAGTAACGTCCAAATTCACCCACTTAAAGCTGTAATGGAAGGCTTAAAGGTGGTGACACTACAAACTTTATTTGGGACCAAACCCTATTGAACTCAACAATGTTTCCTTCTAAGTAAACAAGCGTAAGAGAAATGCATTGCAGATCTCCCAGTACGTTATTCTTCAACGTGAGACAACCTCCGAGTAAAGGGGAACACAGTAATTATTTGAGAAGAAAAAATATACGCCCTCTCTCCGCAAACAACAAAAACTACCAGTAAAAACCAAGTGAATAAGTCAACCCCCTGGGAAAAAATTATCTTTGGAGGAGCAGGCCATGGATACTGGAAGTCCAATCAGATTTAAACCTCTTTAGAGTCACTGAAATCGTGAAGGTTCAACTGCAGGCTAGGAATGAGAGACTGCGACTCACCCAAGCCCCGCCTTTTAAGCAAAAAGCAGTGGAGGGAGGCTGCCAGTTTGGGGAGGGGAGGGAGGAGGATTTTCTTAACCCCTTGCCTTCGGTTTATCTGTTCCTAAAGGCTTTCACGCCTTTTTCACATCATTAATGCACCGGCGATGGAAGGAACAGCCATTCATTCAAAAGGACTTACATCTGTGCAATGTAGCCTCCACCAGCTCTAAACGTTCCCATATCTGCAAAATCTCTTTCACCACCCCGGTGCTCTGCAAGAAGGCTGCCACTAACCAGGGAAAAGATAGGAGGAATTGCAAGTAAAGGTGCATTGCATACATACACACAACATAAAATACAGCGGAGTTGACAGTCAAGTCCCTGAAAACTGCATGCCGACTGTTCGTTTGGCCGTATTAATTTATATGAGAGAGAATACATACATATTTATATGCATACCTGTGTGTCTGCATGTATATATAATTTAATTAGCCATAATCGGGAATTCTAACAGTTCAATCCTAATAATGTCTTTATTTCATGCGCTGCAATTCTGTACATTGAAATATAGTGCAATACTATATATGTCTACTCAGAAATCCCATAGAACTCAATGGGATGTACTCCCAGGTAAATGGGCATAACATTGCAGCCTTAAAGGATAAACGACTTTCATGTGTAGGAATGTAGGACCGTTTACAAACAAAAGCAATATTTCCCCCTTTCTAAATGAATGCGATGTAACGAGTTATCTTCTTGTCGCTGAAGCTGCGATCACAGCGTGTTCATTTAAAATCTTTCAGGGGCTGTTATGGCAGATCGTCACCATTCTCATTGTTTTACATGAATAAGCACATAGAACATGGATGGCGACTTTCTTCCCAAGAGGTGCATTTTGTTTTAAATAGGTAATATCAGAAAAATCTAGAGATACGGAAATTGGGATGAACTGGACATTTTCCGTTCTGACATTTAAACTAAGCGATAATTTCCTTTTCCTTTCCGCCTTGTTCAGCATCATTTTAATAGAACGATTGTTTCTGTCTGTCGGACGGTGGTCCAATCAAAATGCTTGAGGTATATAATAGGCAAAATATCCAGCCCAATACAAGCAGCTTTCTGGTTGGCAGTGGATTTACATTGTTTTGGAACTTATCGAGAATACTTTAAATTCGGTCTTACACAAAAGGATGTGTTTCTCATTAAACATTGGGTTGAATCAAAAATCTGTGTTGGAGACATTAGCGACTGTTCATTAAAACTCCCTTGTGGACGGTGGCGGAAAGAAAAGCTTAAGGCTGTAATTTTTCTCGCGTACCTGGGAATAAGTCCCATGGAATTCTAGGTCTTACTTCTGAGTAGACACGCATTTGCACGGAACCCGATCATTGCACATCGCAGCGTGTCCACTAAGCGCTCAAGCCGCACAAGGCACGGTCCCAGGCACAGACGCTCTCACTTTTAAGGGCATCTGAAGGCACCCTTGGTATGTACTGCGAGGTATTTTGGACCCAGCAACACCGTGTGCGCGCATTATACACGTGCCAGTGTTGCCGCTACTGCTGAATTCGGTTTGAGGCCGGAAAAGCCTGCGCACGTCGCTCTGGAATGAGAGTCACTGGCCTTTCCCTCACTTTAGTGGAGCCGGCAGTGGCTGCAGTCACAGGCCTTGCGGTTAATCTCATACAGATTGAGGAGTAACTACGTCCCCCCGCAAAGAAATGTAAATATAGGCTTACAGCTTAAGGAACTGATCTCCTGGCAGTTTATTAGGCGAACCCCTGAATTGGCGAAAGCTGTTTTGGGTGGCTGGAGGTGTTCAAGGTCACTGCAAAGTTTTCCTGCCTTCTAATTCCAAACCACGGTCTCGGGACGAAACACATCTGATCTTTTTTCCCAATTTGTACTCTAGAGCAGGCTCAGGGGGGTTAACTCGGAACGGGACCCTGGTGGAGGGAATCCGGATCGACACCCTGCGTCTGCTTCAGAGTAAAAAACGAAGAAAACACCTAAGCGCTAGAGACGGATATAAATTAATGGAGCTTTAGTCATCAGTAGCCGATCTTGGCCGATTTCTGCCCCAGAATGGCTCGGCTAATCGACCGCCTCGATCAGGGCTGTAAGACCGCAGCAGCGAGCGTGAGCTGCCGCGCGGCCGGCAAGGCTGCTCCTGGAAGGCAAAAATCGCAGAACAACCCGAAAGCACGATTTGGTGCCTTCCAGCATCGCATATAATAGGCTCTTGCAATTCTGCCTGAACCAGTGGCGGTTTTCCTCTCTCGACACACTCCAGGAAGCCCTGAGACGCAGTTGTAGGTGATGATGAGAGAAATTATTGGCCCTAATTGAATTAGAGGCACCACCTGGAGCAAGACTGGCAGCCATTTCCATTCCGAACAGGCAGCCTTGTTTGACACGGTGCAGAAGCCAATCCATAATCTGTCCCAGGGAGCGGGCGAGCTGCACAACCTTTTGTGAGGGAGCTTGGAGAAGCTCTGCATAGGTTGTGATCTCGGGCATGTTTGTCGGAGAGGTCAATCCCCGTGGTGTTGAACAGGATGCATCTGCAGAATTTCTAGTAGTTAGTGAGACTAATGCTCCTTTTCCAAGTCTTATGCTGCTTTTGCGGGAGAGAGGTCCCACTGAGTTCTGTGGGACAACCTGAGTAAAGGTGCTTTGGGCTGGGCGGCAGATGCATTTAGTTCGAATATTTTTCAAAGGTTTTTACCTTGAAAGGTCTCATTTGGGTGTAAGTCCCAATGAAATTAGACTCCCCCCCCCCCAAAAAAAAAAGAATGGTGGCTAAGATCTGCCTGAAAAACACATATGCCTTGATAGCAGTGATCCAAGTTTTTACTTTGCAGGTTTAGACGTAAAAATTCCTACAACTTCCAGCATTCTGCAGCCAACATCACTGGCTGAGGAATGCTGGCACTTGTAGGTCCCTTTTCAGTCTAAATTTAGGACTGAGTCTAAAATGACCTTTTGCCAAGCTGTCCAATGTAGAAAGCTCCCCCCCCCACACATTTCTGCCAGTAAACCATATCTGCTAACTCATGGTTCCAAAGTAGGGAGATCTGCATTCCAAAAGGCTTAGCATAATTTGAAAGAGCATTAATGATATATGGCTTGTACCATGAACACAGCACAAAATAGAAATGACTCTGAGTAGTAAGGACTGGAAGCTTTCTCCCACACAGCCTCTGAAACCTTTCTTCTCTTTTCCCCTTAGGTGCATTTCTTATCCCCTATTTGACCATGTTGGCCCTGGCTGGGCTCCCTATCTTTTTCTTGGAGGTTTCTCTGGGGCAGTTTGCTAGTCAGGGACCTGTGTCTGTTTGGAAAGCCATCCCCGCCTTGCAAGGTGAGTCTTCCTGTGCACGGTGGGCTCCCTTTAAGAAATCATGGTTTACCTTCTGGTGGAGCCAGAGACACAACGGGGACAGTGGGTGATGCATTACAGTCTCGCTTTGACCTTGAGGTGACCTTGCATTGACTGCTACCGCACTAATGCAGCACTTTTTCTGCTTTAGTGAATCCTTGTTGCATTCCCAGCAGGAAAGCTTTTCATAGCATCATCCCTTTGATTGTATCACATAACTGTAATAAGGTAGCAATACTTGCTGTCAGGGCTAAGTAACTTGTTCGCATCATGCGACAGAGTAGATTTTCAATTTCTTTGTAGTGCTGTAATGAGCAGAGTCATTTTGGGGATCATTCTTTGTGGGGAGGTGGTTGGGTTGCCAGAAATTGCATATCAAGATTCATAGACCTATTCCGGGATATATTAAAATTAAATTGAACCAAAATGTATTTGAAAAGTATTCATTCTGTTTCTCTTTATTAATGTTACATGGTAAGAAATAACCCTATATTTATGATATCCTGAGGAATAAATATATATGTTGTCTAAAACATGAGATGGATGGAGTAGCTAACTCCATTGTCTCTTGTGACTTTTTTTGTGCCCATCAAAATAAGAATACAGGCACTGTTGACTGTAACTTGAAGAAGGCACATGCCAATTGCTTCCTTTGAATGTTAGCCCTGACTCTTATGATTACAAGAGGATTAGACTGGGCTGCACTGCATGTCAGTTTCCTAGAAAAAAAGCCTGAAAAAGTAAAGTGATTTTCAAATGAAAATCAATTTGCATATGATTAGATATTCTTAACATCATCTTTCAGGTCACTATGTATTTATGGTAGCTTAAAGTGAGATATATCTAATTGTCTCTGTTTCTCTCTCTCTCTCTCTAGGCTGTGGCATTGCTATGCTAATTATCTCTGTCCTAATAGCCATATATTATAACATTATATTGTCCTACACACTTTTCTATCTTTTTGCATCCCTTGTCCGTGTGTTACCTTGGGCTTCCTGTAACAATCCATGGAACACACCAGATTGTAGAGATAAAAACAAACTTATGTTAGGTAAGTTGGAGCATGCTCTCATGTCCTTGATTGTTTCTTTCTCTTGCTCAGGTGTTATGGTTTTTTAAACCTGACAAATGTGTGCTATGTATCTAAAATTTTTGCTTTAAAATGCAGATCATTTTATTTATTTATTTATTTATTTATTTATTTATTTATTTATTAAAACATTTCTATTCCGCCCCATTCGCCGAAGCCTCAGGGTGGCTCACAACATAAAATTAGAATACTAGAAATAACAATAGAAAATAAGTCGCCCTTATAGATCATCCTTATAGATCTGCTATTATTAATAGTCTCTTATAGAGCAATCCTATGCAGGCTTAGACAGGAAAAAATAGCTTCCAGCATTCCTCAGGCTGAGAGTTGTAGGACTTTTTCAGGGAACCAAGGTTCCATTTAGATGCTAGGAAGCATACTTCCCGAGGGTATGGAATGGGCTTCCATGGGAGGTCGTTGAGGCCCCATCGGTGATGCTTTTCAATGATAGGCTGGACATGCACAAGGTGAGCATGTCGTGAGCGAAGCCAGCTGGAGCCAGGGGTCAGACTAGATGGCCCAGGAGACCCCTTCTGACTCGCTCTGTTTCTCTGTTTTTCTCTCTAAGCCTGCAGAGGTTTGTGCCCTTATTTTGGGAAGATGTCCTTTACAGCAGAGTTTTGTCATGGAGCTAAGGACTAAGCCCAGAATTCATCTGAAGTTTCAGCCTTAGTGAATGAATTCACATGCAGCTTAAATGGCAAAAAGAAACTAGGAGCTGATGTGACTGGTTGCAAATCTCATGAATAGTATTGTCATGGATATTGAATCAAGATGTCAAGCAGAGAAACAAAGAATAAGGTATAATAGTAAAGAAGAGAAAAGGTGGTTTTTGGAGGGTTGGATCTTCAATTGTCCTTTGTAGCTCAGCCTTTAAGCAGGGTCTCTCACACAAGGGTAGTATTTTCAAGCACCTGCAGTGGGGTGGATGGGGAAGGGAGGTCATTTCCAGCCAGATGTAACCTGTGTCTTGGATAATCTCTCTTCTGCTGAGTTGAAACATAAGTTGAAAGTTCTAAAGGTGTCTTTTATATAACTTTAAAGATAACAGGAGTTCTGTCCTCTTTGCTGATAGTTATTTTAGCTTCCAGCAATAAATCTAGGGTTATCAACATCCGGCATTTTTATACAACAATACCTATTCCATTGGAGAAGACAGCCTGTCCCCACTTTTAACCATAGATCCATTAAGCCATAACTTGGAAATCAGAGAATAAATTAAGACACCAGCAGTAATTTCGGTGTTTTTGATGTGTGGGCAAACTGGCCAGTACAAAACCCCCTAAGCACTTATTGGCTGCCTCAGAGGTTATGATCCTAAGAACTTCCTTGGAACGAAATCTACTAAAACTCGTGGGAAAATGAGGAAACATGTTTCAAGTGTTTGTTTAAAACTGTAGGTTACTACAAAATATATACATTGCAAGAACCCTCAGCATAATGAATGCATAATAATAGTAAGGCACATTCTATTATTACTTGATCCTGAAATAGCTCTTCGAGGGTAGCCCAAGACATGTTGCTGCCTGAGGCGAAGGCCAGGGTGGCAGTCCCTCCTGTTGCCTATGTAGAAGCAAGCTTAAAGGTGGGATATAAATCTATAAATTTATAAATTAGATATAAATCTAATAAATAAAATAACTGATCTAAGAGATCTAAGATAAGTGATGTAAGCTGCCCCGAGGCTTCGGCGAATGGGGCGGCATAAAAATGTTTTAATAAATAATAAAATAAAATAAGAGCTCTTTCAAAGACCTCAAGTTGGCAAATGCTGGACTTATCTTCTGAGACTTGGCACCTGCACTTCGCTTATGGCTCAATCTCAACAGGATAACCATATGCCAGTCTTTTAGGGATGCTCAGAATGTCCTGGATCTTACCATCTTTCCTGATAGCTTAGTGTTTTTCATGGAAAACGTCTTGTATTCTTACAATTTTATACTAATTGAAAAGAACTGTTTTTTTGACTCTGTCAGTTTAAAATCTAGAGGTACAATTGAAAACAGCTTTCACTAGCACCAGTAGTACTTACCTCCAACTTCTTTTCATTACTTCTGAATCAAACATTAGAATGAGTTTCATTAGTCCTGTGAAAATGTAAGACAAGAATCCCACTAATACTTGTACAGTGCAGTCCTGTGCACGTCTATTCAAAAGTAAGCTCATATCATGCAATTATGTGGATATCAATTCTAAGTAGAAGGGGATAGTACTCTGCTGTTAATGCCTAAACAGCTTATTTACAGTGTTGATATATATTCCCTTTTCCCTCAGGAACAAATAAAAAAATTTAAAAAAACACCCCAGGTAGCTCCCTGTATGACATATTTCTTGTGATACTGCTAACATCAAGATGCCAACAATTCATAAAGATATTGTATCCTCCAATCTTTTGAGCTGTAATTCTATCACTACTTACCTGGGAACAATTTCCAGAAGAGGCAGTAGGAATAACTTTTGAGTAGGCATACATATGATTGCAAGGTCAAGGAAACACACTGTCAGGAGAAGAGAAGCAGAGAATAAATAAATTAAAAACACTTAGAAAATATCCTTCAAAAATTAATCCTGGTCAAAATTGTTCCTGTATGCTGCAAAATGTTTCTAGCTTTTAAGATAATTTCTGAAAGGATGACATTTATAGTGTAACCCTATATATATGCAACCTATGTACAGCTTCTTAAACGTCCTATAGTGTTCAGTAGAATTTGCTGCAAGGATTGAGCCTTAGTGTCATAAACAAAACTGTGTGGCAGAGCAGGTGGAAAGAAAGTAGCTCATCTACTTTGCTTTAAAGCTAAGTGGACAGAGTGGGTGTATAAGGCTAGATTGTCAGTGTGAATTAACATCTTAGCTACTACCCAACCTGGTATTCTGGACTTGCTTTTCATCTGATGACAAATGCTGCTATGCAGAAGTTCTTATCTGACTATGATGCTAGCAACCAAAACATATTTGTATTACACAGGACATATTTCTTAGTAAAGACGCTCAAGATTGCAGCAATGTAGGACTGTCCTAGACATGTTTACTTGGAAGTAACTCCCGCTGTCTTCAGTGAGGCTTACTCACAGGTGATCATGCATTAAAAGTATTGTAGCCATATAGAACCATGAAAATAATTTAACTGGTGGATGAAGAAGCATACATGCGATGTACATCTTACTGCACTTCCTCCGGTGTATCTGATGTAGCCTGATCTGAGTCCCATTTATTTCAATGGGTCTGCTCTGAGCAGGACTAACACCGGTTACTCCACAAAGTAAGCAGTCAATTTTGAGCAAAATGCAGTGGAGGTGGAGAATGCAAACTGCTTTAGTTCTCAGACTTTGCACATCCCAGAAGTTCCTTTTTAATATGACATTAGAAGTGGAGCAAGGGGAAATACAATGCCATTGTATATTTTCTTCCATCAGTTTTTTTTAATACTTGAATCTATTTAGGCTCTAAATGTCACATTGGGAATGCTCGGAATCATGTCGCGGGAGTGGCCCTAGGCAGAGGTGGACAACTGGTGGCCCCCCAACTCCCATCGTTTTTCAATACTGGCTATGCTGGTTAAGGCTGATGCAAATGTTGAGCCAAAACATCTGGATAGCTAACCTCTGCTGAAAAGTGTAGGACTACTTTATGGATGGATGTGTGCCATCATGTTTTAATGCCCTGTGCACTGAGTATTCACTGCTGATTTTCGTAACATTTCCAGAATGGGAAGCTGATTGCTTCCTTTACAAGGTCCAGTCCACAGGAAGAGATGGCACGCTGGGTTAGTGAGGGCCCAGGGAATTTCTGCAACTCTTCAGCAGTATGATGCAGCCTTATAGCCTCTGTTAAGCAAGTGCATAGCATTTACTGTGTAAATGTATTGCATGGCTGAACACCAAGCCTTGAGCACACCTGGCTGACTCTAGAAAAGGAAAGTGTGAGTTTCTTAAAGTTCAGACAGAAGCACAAGCAAAAATAACTGATAAGGCTGAGGTTACAGTCTGAGCATTTCTAGAAGCATGTAGAGAGCTATATAATTTTCTATTTCCAGACTAGGCCAGAAACCAGGAATTTCCAATCACAAGAAATGCCCATAGGAAGCATATTTCTTAATTGTGGGACAGAGCACATCTAGTTTTTCCCATGCATCTGGTTCTCCTGTATTTATTGCAAGGGTATAGAACTGAATAGTGATTGTATAAACACTGTGGCTTTTAAGTTATTTCCCAGGATTTGTGCCACTAAGATCTATTGTTGCTGAATTCCTTGTTCTGCTTCAGATTTGTACTCCAATCTTAAACTCAGAAATATCTTGTATCTTCTATTTTGCAGCTTGCTTTCCAAGAATAAATGTTTGGGACTGTGTATGAGCTTTCATACATATCAGAAGGCTTGAAAGATGTATGAAAATAATTTTCATATCAAAATAAGCACAACTGGCCCATCCACCCCCTGCTGCCCAAATTCAAAATGGTTGCTTTTACTTCTTGCTAGCACATTCAGGTTGAATGTAGTCGTTATTCTCTGCCTATCCTCCCAAGTTTGATGGATAGCACCGCATGCAACGATTTGTATGTTCTGTGCTGCAAAATGATTGTGCCCTCTGCTGGCTGGAACTATCTACTGCAGGGAAACCAACAGCTCTAGAAAGCTATGCTGGAAAAAAAGCTTGCTGCAGTGCAGCAAAAGTGACCTTCTGTGTCATCCCTGTGATCTCACTCATGCTACAATAAGATCTAAGCAAGACGAAAAAAAATCCAGCCTATACTGATGAACATGCCCTAGTCCACTGTAGGTTTTAGGAATGCTTAATTTTAAACTGAACTGCCACTAATACTTGCTCAAGTAGATTTTTTTTTTTAAAATCGCAAGCCATGGAATTATTGACAATTATGTATTCCAAATGTGTGTTATTTGAAGAGATTTGGAATATCATTGTCCTTATGTAAATATTGCATTGTGTGTTATTTCTTTGCATCTGCATTATAGAGCATTTGGATGCAAAAGAAACACCTGAACATAAAATATCAATAATATGGACTTTCTTATTTGGAGTAAAATTAAGAATTTTGTGGGGATAAGTATCCCCAGCTTTAGAAAAAGGAATGGCATTTAAATCAGCTGTGTTGGTAACCCTTCTACACAAAATGTGGAGAGTATTTTTAAAAAGTTCAAAATTTTGAAGTATATCCTACCCTTTTTCTTTTCCAGCTGCTCCCATGTTATTTTCTCTGTAATTACTAATTTTTAAAGCCTTTCTGCACACTATATAATCCAGCAGAGTTCTGATATCCTAAAATCAATTTCAGTGGGCTCAGATGGATGTAGTTTTGTACTGAATTGTGATGGCCTTAGTATTTAAGTATTATCTTATCTGTAAGTAAGATGCAGCTACAAAGACCAAACAATAAGACACATAGTACCAGATAGAGAAAGGTCTATCGTTTTTTTCAGTACCTCTGTTGATATAATAGACAAATAAATCTAAGGATGTGCAGCAAACAGGAGTGAAAGTACAGTATATCGTACTACAGCTCCCTCTGCTGGGTGATTTGCAGTATAACATTTTCCTCTCCAAAGCGATTTGCACATCTTTTCCTATAGAAAATTAAAGACTGCAATAACAGTTACCCATGAGAAGTTGTCAGGTTGCACCTGCTGAGGTTTCCCTTTTGTGAAGCATGAAAATACAGGACCCTTAATGGTGGAAATGTGTCCGTTTCAGCTTTAGGAGGCAGAATGTAAACAGTATTAGCCTAGATGTTCTTTGGGGGCACCAAAAAAGTTGGTAGGTAGTTCATCTGGTCTGAAGATATTTACATACAAAATTGTAATCTGTTTTTATTGAATCAGACGAACCTGGGGAGTACAGACTAGTTAGTCTGACAACAATCACTGGAAAACGATTAAAAAAAAATCAGTCTGCAAGCACCTCCAAGAAAATGCAGAGATTAATGAAAGCCAACATGGATTTATCAAGAATAAATCCTGTCAGACTAATTTAACCTCATATTTTGACTGGGTAATCTCCCAAATGGACACCAGAAATAATGTGGACATAATCTACCTCAGCTTTAGCAAAGCTTTCTACATAGCGCCTTATGTAGAACTGAAAAAGACCTTGGAGTTATTTCCTGATGAGGAAATTAGCAAAGTGGATATATTTTAGGATATATTAGGTGGATCCAAAACTGGCTGCTAAATTGGACAGTGCTCATCAATGGCACCTTCTCAAACTGGAGAAAAGTAACTAGCGGGGTGCTGCAGGGTTCAGTCCTAGGCCCAGTGCTTTTCACCATCTTTGTTAATGATTTAGATGAGGAAGTGCAAGGAACAATAATAACATTTGCAGATGATTCTCGATGGGGTGGAATAGTGAACATTCTGGAATACAGAATGAAGATCCAGGGTGATCTTGAATGCTGGGCGGAAAACAACAAAGTGAGATTCAATAGGAAAAAATGTCAAGTCCACCACCTAGGAAAAAGAAACCAAATGCATTGATACAAGAATGCATTGATGAGGAATATGTGGCTCAATAGAACTGGAAAAGACCTTGGAGTTATTGTGGACAACAGGCTAAATATTAGCCAGCAATGTAATGCAGCCACAAAAAGGGCAAATGCTATTTTGGGATGCATTAACAGAAATATTACTTCCAAATCATGAGAAGTAGTAGTTCCTCTATACTCCTCACTAGTCAGATCTCACGTGGAATACTGTGTCCATTTCTGGGTACCAAGATTTAAGAAAGATGAATTAAAATTAGAAAGGATCCAGAGAAGGACAGCAGAAATGATTCAGGGTTCATTACTCAGATATTGCTCTATGAGGAGAGACTGAGAGAACTGGTTATGTTCAGCCTTGAGAAGAGAAGACTGAGAGGGGACATGATATCCCTTTATAATTACTTGAAAGGCCATCACAAAAAGGAAGGTCAAGCTTTCTTCTTGATCATCCCAGAATGCAGGACACAGAACAATGGGCTCGAAATTCATATTCTGGCTAGATATCAGGAAAAGTTTCCTCATTGTCAGAGCAATACGGCAGTGGAACCAGGCCGTATTGGCAAGAGAGGTCATGGGCTCTCCCACACTAGAAACATTGTGTCATGATTTGAGGCAGCTTCAGGGCTCCACCATCTGGACAAAGATCCGAATAACAGCCCTGGTGGTTGCAGGACTAGGCCCTCATTCTACTGCAGCCAGCTGGGAGAACTAGCTCTTCCCTCCAGAAGCTGGCTCAACAACAAAGGTCTTCTATGTTGTTTTATCACTCTTGTTGCTGACCTCCTGGATAGCTCCTGGAACTCTCTCTGTCACCCTTCCCCCACTTCTGGACCCTGTTTGTGACCCTGCTTCTGGTCCTGGACCCTGGCTGGCTTCCTGGTCCTCGTTTGCTCTGATCCTTGCTCCAGAACCAGGTACCCACATCCCTGTGGCTTCTGACTCCTGACCATTTTGACCATGCTTGCTTCCTGGACTGGCTCTGCCTCACACCCCTACTGGCTCTGACCTTATACTGCTTGACCATCATTTGGACTGGCCCTTGTGCCCCAGTCTGTTTGCCTGGGTCCTGGTGCCCTGGTCTGGTAGTCAGCCACCCATGCCCTGGATGCTGACATGTTCAAAAGGAAACTGGACAGCCCTCTGAGAGGGATGGTATAAACTAGTGTCCTGCAACAGCAGGGAGTTGGACCCAATGGCCTTCATGGCCCCTTCCAAGTCTACTATTCTATGAATCCTTGTTTTTGCAGCTGTGCTGTAATGTATGCATATTTGAGATTTTTCACTAAGTAACTTAAACAATAGTTATGGTTCATCCCATCAATTAACAGAAAATGTTTTAAAAATCAACTAATAGAAAAACAAGAATAAGCTATAGCACTATTCTTATCATAGAGATGGAAGGGATCATTTAGGCCACCAAGTCTTAATCCCTGCTTAGTCCTGGAATATAGTTTAAAGCATTTCTAACAGCTGGCTGGATCAATCCTTACCTGAATGCTTATAATGCTAGAGAGCCCACCAGATCTCTCAACAATTGGTTCCACCGACTGGGTTCACATTGTTACAAACAACGGGTTGTTGTGCTGTGAAGCCTTGAATCCTGCAGGGTGACTTGTATGAGGGAAACAAACCACCCTCATAACCCATGGCTTGTAGTAGGAATGGATGAACCCAAGATGGTGCGTTGTGTTGTCTGAAGCTGGGTGATTGACCCCATCGTGGATATAAAGAATTGGCTAGCAACTTGTTTGGCAAGAGTGGCAACCCCAGTGCTCATATATGGTTCCTAGCATTTTTAAATCCTAATTCCACTTTGGGAGGGAGGGAGGCTGTCTGTCTGTCTGTCTGTCTGTCTGTCTGTCTTGTCAGTAGCCAAAAGCCTTGTAATCTGAGACTTGTTGACTACAGAATTCAGAGAGAGGGGGGCGTACTCAAAAGCCCCAGCATTTCATCTGCACCAGCGTTTGAGTCTATAGACCCATCCCTTTGGATGGACATGAGAAGTGGACGGTGGTCCTCTTCCCCAAAGGCTTTGCTGCATCCTACCTTATGAAGGCTTCCCGTTTCACCGAAGCAGCAGTACGACGGCAGCTCTTCATAATCCAGAGCAGGCAATAGACTTCTCTTCCTATGGCTGAGAGCTCTAAAGACTATCCTAGGCTTTCTGCATAGTTTAGTCCCACCCCAACCTGGTGACGATAATGATAGCATCTAAGGTGGCAATCCTACCCATATTTACTTGCATAAAATCCCAATGCACGCAGTGATACTTTCCTTAATAAAGAAGCATAGGACTTGGTGTCACATCAGCTTAAATCCAAGAATGTTAGTTCGCTGTTCCTGTATTAAGCAGCATCCAAGTTCTGCCCAGGTAGCACTTCAAGACACATCGGACACATCAGAAGAAAGGAAGATTCAGAAGTGATACTGTTTAGAGTAAGACTAAATCTCTCTGTTCAACAAGATATGGGTGCTTAATGAGATGTAGATGCTCAAATGAATATATTTTAAGGTAAGGCACTATTGCTTAGTCATTGTTATCTGTAATTCTTCAGTATTTTACTCTTTTGCTTTGTGTCTTTTGGCAGATTCCTGCATCATTGGTGACCACCCCAAATTACAAATAAAGAACTCTACTTTCTGTATGAGTGCCTATCCAAACTTGACAATGGTAAACTATACCAGCCATGCCAACAAAACCTTTGTCAGTGGCAGTGAAGAGTACTTCAAGTAAGATTTTTTTCAGAAAAAACTATTGTAACCAATATTTTTTAAAAAAATCTGAGCATGTAGGTCACTGGATAACAGATTAAATGGATTTTCAAAATACATGCCTTTAAAGAGGCAAAGACAATATGTTAAGCAACAAAAGACTCATTTCAAACATAACCACCTTTTTTTAGATAGGAATTCTTCTCAGAGTCAGCAGAGATCAAATTAATTGAAAGTATAGCACAACGCAGTGCTCACTGAAGAGAAAATTGTGCTTTTTCTATATGCTCTCTCTCTCTAGTGTCTATGTCACTAATTTAGGGAGCAATCCTATTGGCCCTAGTCATTGTCCAAGGGTTGCTGGATGGTGGGGACTGAAGATCTCTGTGTTTGCTGGCCTCCAAAAGACCTTCTGAAGGACAGGGTGGGGTTATTTACAATGTCTGTCTGTACTTCAGAATGTGTATATATCACAGTTAAGCAGAAAATAATAAACCATCTTCAGAATGACACGACATGTATTATTTATTATTATATTTATATGCAGCCAAGCAGGTCAAAAGGCCCTCTAGGCACAGTGTACATCAATCAACAAAGTCAAAATATAAAATGTAACTATTTCAGAATACTAAAATAGCACTGAAAACCAATAAAAATCTGAATACCAATAAAAACAATTTAACAATGATCATTCTATGTCATGCCTAGGTGAGACAGATGACCATTAAGGATGTGCTAAATTCCTTAAAATTGATAAAATCATCTTTAAAAATTGTGTGGCCCTATTTTGAACCAGTTGAGGTCTCCAAACTGTCTTCAAAGGCAGCCTCATGTTGAGCATGTTACAGTAATCTAACCTGGATGTTACCAGTGCATGAGCAACTGTGACCGGGCTCTGCCTCTCCACGTAGGGGTGTAGTTGGTATATTTGCTGCAGCTGAAGGAAGCTGCTCCTGGCCATTGAGTCCACCTCTAGTGATACTACTGGATCCAGGAGCACCCCAAGCTGTGGACCCTGTCCTTTAGGGGGAGAGCAGCCCCATCCAGGATAGGGTGATGGCCACCCTAATCCAGTAGGCAAATCACCTACCAACAGCACTTCTATCTTGTCTGGATTGCATTTCAGTTTATTGATCCTCATCCAGTCCATTGTTGTTGCTTCATGTCACAGTTTCTTATCTATTTATTTATAAATGAAACTTATGATGCACTTTTATTGTATAGTCCTAAAGTTAGAATCTGGACCCATGTGGTTGAGGTTAAAATCCTTTCTGTCTAAAGTCAATTTGTGCTCTTGATGCCATCAACAGTACTCTGAAAGTGATGGCAAATGCTCGGCTGATTTCAATGGAAGTGATGTATTGCCTTTAAAAAGGAACTTACAGTGCAATTTTGAAAGATACAGTACATGCTGGAGAACTCTTACTTCACATTTTACTCCCCTTGTTTTCTCAGAATTTAATGGAAATCTGGGGGAATATAGCCTGCAATGACTCTCACTGGTATCTTGACTTTCAGATACTTTGTGTTGAAGATTTCTGCAGGAATTGAATATCCGGGTGAAATTCGGTGGCCTTTGGCACTGTCTCTCTTTCTAGCTTGGGCAATCGTCTATGCCTCCCTGGCTAAAGGAATAAAGACATCAGGAAAAGTAAGAGAATATCTTTCTTTTGAGCTGGGGTGGCAATCTTAGGCCCAAGGCCTCATCTGGCCTTCCAGGTGGCCAGAAATGGCTGTTCTCAGTTTTCTCTTATCCGACTCCTATCTACCCAACCACTGATCATTTTGTTGTTTCCTGATTTTTGTTCACTTTTCTAAAAAGTTGAAACCTACCCTTTCTAAGGGTTTTGTTTGTTACTTTAGTTTTAAATTATGGCATGCTGGTATTTTTACAGTATGTTCCCCTATCTTTCCAGGCAGAGCTTGCATGTGAGCAGAATGACTGAACAAGGCATGCAACTTGTATGTGAATGCACATCCAGTGTGTTCCTGTAATACCCCTAATATGAGACATGTGTTTGCATATCCTGTTCCTACCATGAGAAAATGAGCAGCAAAGAGTGGGACCCTCATTCTGGGTGGGTTTACATGAAATGGCAGCCCAGTGTGATCAATCACCATGATGGGTTGCTGTTCAGTTTGAAGCCCCTGCATGAACCTGACAGATGACTGGGCTCATCACGGGTGCTTTGCTTTCCCCTTCTTTCCTCCTATTCCTTCCCAGGGGGCACCATGGAGAGGAATGAGGCTCCTCTCTTTAACAGTGGTGATCACAAGCTGTTGGCTCGCTGCACCTGTTGTGGAGTCCCCTTGGTGCAGAACGAAGCTCATACTCTGAAGTGCAACAGGGAAGACGAGAGAACTGGTTGGGCTCCCCTGCTTCCGGCTTCAGAGGACACCTCTGCAGCAGGAAGCTGGGGCACCTGTTCCATTCCATGTTGCTGCCCCCATTCTCAGGCAACATCACTGAGCTTATTGCTGGTTCTTGCCTCCTTCCTGAGAGGTCTTTGCTCAGGCAGGAGATGGGGAAGAGGTGAGTTGCTCACTGCACTGCCTTAAGAATGGGACAGCCAGTGGCTACATCCTGCCGAAGACCAACCTGTCTGGCACAGGGCTTTCCTTGGCTTGGCAGCATCGCCCCAAGAACAGGCTACTAAGTCCTTGCCTCCTGCCCAAGAGTTGATCTGCTGGGAAGGAGGCAGGATGCTTCTGTCCTCTGCACCATGTTGGGGACAGCCATCTGCCATTGTCTCTGAGAGGTGCTTGGCGACAGCAGCCACAACAGCCCTTGCCAAGTAACTTGCTTGTTCTGGGGTGATCCACAAAGGTTCAGATGATACTGAAAACGATTGTTGTATGATCAAATCCTAGAAAGGTAGTTGTGTTTGCCACGGTTGACAATCACACTAGGTCACAATGGTTGATCGCCATGAATGGGTTCACATGTCACACTGAAAAAACAACCATGACAGGCAATGACTACTGGCTTTATCACACAAACCCAATCACCAGCATATGGCTCAGTCCCCATACTTCCTTTACCTGCCGGGTGGCAAGCAAGATCAGGGCTCTTGTGATGCATTTCTGCTTCCAGAAAGGTACCACGAGCCCCTGATGCCTCTGGGCCATTCCATGTCTCCTCTGCACCCTTCCGAATTCCCTGAGGGTCAGCTGCCGGTTATTTTTCTGAGATCGTGGGTAGTGCACCGAAATTGAGCGCTGTGCTTCCTGCATGGTTGCTAGCCATTGAAATGGAGCTGGAAGCCTCAAAATGTCCCCTTTACCAATGGAGGAGCAGCTGTAGAAACAGGTTCCCAGCAGTTAGTACACACCTAGAAGAAGTCTTAAAGATTTGCTAGTCTAAATAAGCACCTGCTGTTCTAATTAAGAAATTACTCCATTGTAATATGCACACAAATATGCACTGATTTTCATAACGAATTCTACACTGATTTCATTGTACTTGACTGCCTCAGGCATACAAGTGGGACTTCAGTGGTAATCCAGTGTAAGAGTGAGGTATGCATGTGTCTATAAAATACCTGTTTTATCCTCAAGGATTTCAGTCCTAAAGAAATAAATGTCAGTTATGAATTAATTCATTTAAAATATCTGTATGCCGCCCACTTGTGCCACAGCACCTCTGGGTGGCTCACAACCACAAGATAAAAACACAGTAAAATCAACAACGCATTAAAAACAATAAAATACAGCAAGAAATACAAAACAAAGTCTTATGACAATTAATTATTAAAATATTTATTAAAAAGGAAGGTCTTCGCCTGGTGCCAGAAAGAAAGGAAGGAAGGTGACAGGCGAAGCTCCTTGGGGAGAGCATTCCAGATATGGGGAGCGGCTGTAGAAAAGGCCCTGCTCGTAGCAGCCGTCCCTCTCACCTCCGTGAGGGTTGGCTCACACAGGAGGGTCCCCTGCACGGATCTCAAAAGCTGGGTAGGCACATACAGGTACAAGCGCTCCCTGAGATAACCAGGGCCCAAGCTGTTTAGGGCTTTATATGTCAACACAAGCACTTGAATTGGGCCTGGGTCACAACTGGTAACCAATGAAATTCTTTGTGTGTTATGTGGGCTGCTCTAGGGGCTCCCATCACCAACCAAGATGTGTGTAGTTATCATTCATATTACCTATACCAAAGCTTTGCTGTTTCACTTGATCACAGTGCTGCATAGAAAGTGACATTTTAGACAATAATCCTACCATCTCTGTAGCTCCCTCAGATGTTCTCTGGGTAGTATCACTGGCTGTGTGTAACTATGTGTTGTAGACAGTGTGCTAATGCTGTTACTTTTATGTTCACACCAAATAAATAATTCTTTGCCTCTGTGTGGTCTCTGTAGGTGGTGTACTTTACGGCTACTTTCCCTTACGTAGTGCTTATCATCTTACTCATCAGAGGAGTAACTCTGCCCGGCGCTGGTGCTGGAATCTGGTACTTCATCACACCTAAGTGGGAGAAACTGAGTGATGCTATGGTGGGCTTATTATTCCAGTTATAACACTCTAATAGGGTGAATAACTCATACAGATTCATTATTTGCTGTGTATTCAGAAAGCATATATCTATTGTTTACACTATGTGCAGTCTTGTGTGTGTGTGTTCTTAATGTGTTCCAATTTTAATATGGTTAGTGTGTGTCGTCTTTGGTGCATTGCTCCGTTTGTTTGTTGGTGAACAGCAGCTTTGCCTGCAGGCAGATAAAGCACAGCTGTAAAGGTATTGGATTGTCCTAAAGGTAGGTCCACACTGTATCCATTTTCTGGGTTGGAGGCAATGGGGGATCTTGCTCCTAGAAAGCAAAAACACCCAAAAGCCTGGTGGCACATCAAATACTAGCAAATGTATTCATGGCATAAGCTTTTGCAGGATACGGCCCATTTCATCAGATGAGCACTTCTGGTGATGAACTGCTCACCAGTACAGAGGTGTACTTCCCAACAACTGTTTCATGAAGGTCTATTTTAAATAAGGCAATTATCACCTTTTATGCTTTCTGCACTTCAATTTCCTCTGTAAACGATGAACTGTAAATTTCATTGTCTACAGTTTCCCTTGCTACAGTCAGTTGGAACTCAGGATATTTTTGGTGCATCTGATGAAAGGGGCTGTAGCTTACTAAAGTTTGTCATAATAAATTTGGTATTTTAAGGTACCATTAGACTTTTCATTATTTTTGCTGGAAAAGATTACAGCGGCCACTTCCACTGAAGACTCCTGGTCTGATTGTAGCACAAATGTCTCCCAGTACCAGTCACATTTGTATTTAGAACTGTCTAATCAGACCAATATTCCATTATGATGGTTTGCAAAGAACCTTCCACGAATTTGACTGATCCTTACTTTAGAAGGCATGGAAGCTAAAGCCCATCTTTACAGTTTACAGAAGTTAGCTAATAGCACATTGCCTGAAGAAGAACTTCTGTATGTCAGTGTATGCAAGCTATACCGCACAAACAAGAAATGCTTTTTCTCTGCACCTTTCTCTCTATTAGAGCATATCCCTAATGCAACTTACATAAAACTATGATAAACTGATATGTTCCAAAACAATTTTTAAAACAGTGAAATAACCAGGAACTGTCTATAAAGACAAGTGCATAAAGCAGTTTAAAAGCAATTTCACACAAGCATCATCAAAAAATTATTCTGAAAAATATATCTGAACAAAAAGTCTGTCTGACAGCCTGTACTGTCAGAGCCATATGTTAATTATGTTTAGTTAGAAAGGAATTCTACAATTAGGGGAACAGATTCAGTGTGTGTCATCTGTGAGTGAGCTGTTTGAAAGAGGGTAGGGAGAGTCTTCTGTGACTCGAATAAGGGTTTTTGCTTTCTTTTTTAAGCACAACTCTTCTTTGGTGAAACACTGATTGGGAGTTGCTATCCTAGCCCAATTTGATTCACCAAAGCTGCAATCCCAGAGCAAGGAGGGGATAATTAAGTTCTAGTTACTATGGATAGAAGCCGGATGTTATTTCCCTATAACTGTCAGAGTTGAGGGTGCATTAATGCAGTTCTCTGCTTCTCTTTTCAGTGGCATCTTGTCACCAATGCCCGCTTTCAAAATGGTAGAAAGCAAGCCAGAAGGAGCTAGGATGTGTCAGAGAGCACTTTGTTGAAGGATCAGCTCTCAAGGAAACGCTAAGAGGAGTGAAGGAAGGCAGTTAGGGACATAGCAGGGAATGGAGAGCCTAGTCCGGGGACAGGGATATGCACTGAACAGCATAGGAGCTGAAATATTGCAAAAAGAGGTCTGGCTCAGACTAGACCTAATCAGTAGCACATGCTATAGGCATCAACAAAGTCCATAAGCTATTAATACGGTGATGCTTGTATGTCACTGTGGCTATTTTATAGGTCATCTTGTCCAGATGGAACAAATGTTTGCTAAGCTCAATACTATGTGGATTATCCCATCCATAAATGCTCCCATATGACAGTTATGGCCAGATTTAATGTATGGGGGTTCAAATAATGTAATTTAGAATTATTGGATGAATTCAGCATATTGGATGACTTTAGAACTGGATGAATGTATACATGGATGACACAACATGCTACTGCAAGCATTCAATTCAGTCCCAAGTCTGTTTCTTACACACACAAGACCCTCCTGTGCAATTATTTGTGTGAGGCTAACCAAAACACTGCACATACACATGGATGAATTATCATTTCACCTTGAAATGTAACGGGGAATCTTTGTAACTGGAAGAGGGTTTATTCCAGCAACTGCTACTGAAGTGTCTTGCTGAATTTGCTGGAGTTAGACTACCATGTCCATGAGTGCCTTTGTGTAGCCTAGCTCTGAACAGCTTCAGAGCCTGGAGGAAAATGAAAATCAGTGCAGGTCATTACAATCTCCCTCCAATGTGAGGTGAAAAATAGGGAAGAACTCAATTTGTTGTTATGCATGGCTTGGTAACATCTGCATCCGGCAACTGCACTGAGTTACATCTGAAGCTGTTGTTGAAGATGACTTAGAATCTTCAGTGGCTACAAAATACAGCACTTAGGGTATTTACTGGAATCAGTCACGTATGTTGGCAGTGTTAAAATATTTTTACCACTTCTGATATATTTCTAGGTAGACTTCAAAAGTATTAATTTGGACTATGACCTAACTGTATAGTTTGAGGCCTAGGCAGCTAAAGAACTTTCCTTCCTCCATATGAATCTTTCTGATAGTTGAAATGATCTCCAAAAATCCTTCTCCAGTTATCCCTGTATTTGGACATTAGACAAGTGATGACCAGCTATGGAAGTTCTTCCTCGGAGAGCTTTGCCTGAATCCAATTTGATCAGTATTAGGCACTGGGTTTAAAAAGTCTTTTACTTGTTTGAACTTTGAATTCATGTTGATATTGAAGTTTTATTATGTTATGTTGTTGTTTTCTGTTTTGTCTGAATATACCAGATTTATTTTTCTTATTAACAGTGCATCATTTTGTATTGCATGATTGTCATAATCGTGTGTTTTATATTTAATCTCAAAACTACATTGGGAATTTTATTATAATTCAAAGGCAGGGTAAAAATGCCTGAAATGAACAGTTTTACTTGGAAGTAAAATTAGCTAACCCAAAGTTAAATGCAATTTAACTGTAATGTGTGTGAACATTTGGGGTCTAGCAATAATACAGCCAGACATCATCTGGCCAATAATCTCAAACTGGCCAGGTATCTCATACAATCTTGGCTTACCTTATAATTTAAAGACTACACCTAACACCTATTTGTACTCATACCAATATTTAACAATAACAGCCAAAATAGTGTCACAGGTGATTAGTAAAGAAAAGTCTTAGTCTTGTCCTTGTTCATGAATAATAATATTGTTGAGTGCTATATTCCGATACATTCCATACTTTAGTACTAAGACAGCAACTGGTTGCCTTTCCCCTTATTTTACTTAAAAAAAAAAAAGCACCTTCTGGATGCAATCAGTATAGAACTCTGTCAAGAGTGTTCTGCTCCTTTACTAGCAGTCTTCTGCATGGAAAAAAGAAACAGAGAGAGAACAAGGGGCAGCAGCAGAAGAAAAGCGGGGAACTGGGGTAGGCGATAGTCCCGATAAGTAGATTTGGTCCTCTACGGGGAAAAGGTTGCCACTCCTGCTAGGGAGCGGTGTTTGATCAACAGGCACCCTTCTCAGGGCTAAAATATCCCAGGATGCATCAGTGCAGTATTCGGAGACCAGTTCCTGTCTGTAGCTGTCCGGCTAACCTCTTCAGCCCGTCTGGCTGCTGTTTGTTGAAACTGATGATAATTTTCTTCACTGGATTTATTTTAGGTATGGAAAGATGCTGCCACTCAAATATTTTTCTCTCTGTCTGCTGCATGGGGCGGCCTGATTACTCTGTCTTCCTATAATAAATTTCATAACAACCTTTACAGGTAAGTCGTATCAGTTCAGCAAAACCAGTGGCTGCAATAACTGAGTAGCAAGGTTGATTTCAGAAATACTTAGAACTAGGGATGTGAGGCTCTTCAGCTTTATTTGTGTTTTATGGCTTGTCAGGCTTCATTTGCCCTGTAGTCCACTCAATGATTAATGTGGATCTTTCTCCCTCCCCCAGGAAAAGTAAGCAAAAAAACCACTCAGAATTTATAGAACTTTCTCAGGTGCATAACAGGTTGCATACCCTGTGTAGAGCAGTGTAAAGGCATAAGCAGAATGCACAAAAAGATACCCCAAAGAGGCAGAAGAAAGATCAGAGGTGTGTAAAATGTGTGTGTTTTTAAATAGCATAAACATTACCATATTTTTATCTAATCAAAGTTAGGCACAGTTCTGGAAAGTTTAAAAAACTCTGCAAATCTGTATGACTCTGAAAAGCTGATCATCTGTGGATTAATAGAAATTAGATGCCATTTGGAGCTTTTGTGGATTTCTCTAATATCTTCCTGGATCTTATTTACATAGTTACCAAATGGAATGGTGGAGATGTTTATTTAAAAAATAATAATTAAGGTTACCACTGTTCCCAAACCATTGGTCCCTGACAGTCAGACCATCTAAGGTACTAAGTTGGAGAATTGGTCCTGTTTCATCTGGGAGTGACAAACCCAATCAGTAAGAGAATGAGAGCCATTCTCTGCATTCAAGCCATTGCATGGTACTGTCAATTCAAATGGTGGAGAGATTACATGCTGCTCTCTGGGGGATAGAGAAAACTTCCTGTACATTAACACTGAAACATGACATTAGTGTGTTTTATCTTACAAGGCAGCTCCTAGTGTAAGTTATATTTGTGGAGACACATGCTCCAAGGGCCAAGGAAAGTACTGGAAGTAAGAAATCTGTCGGGAAAATGTGTTCTTGCTAGTTTTCCACAGGCAGGAAGTTTTTGAGGTTGCAGAGCATTCAGTATTATTTTCCAGGAAAGCCCATCCCACATAATATTTCTGAATGGTTTGCACCTGACAATTCTTTTGCTTGGCTACACTGTGGCTGATTCTATGACTACTGTGGTATCATTTGTTGTCATTAAACAGGCTAAGCTTAAAACACAGTTTCTGAAAAGCATAAAAACTACCTATCATCTGTGATTTAGGGCTGAAACCCACTGCATTCATGTGTCCTACTTCCTGTTGAATGCTTGCCCTAATTAAAAACAGGCCAGGTTGAAAAGCAATCTAGGGAATTGTCAAGAACCAGGGAGAGCAACAGCACTAGCCTAATCTCTGCTGAAGAAAGTGTTGAGATTTAGAAATAGGTCAGAATCCAACTGTGCTGAGCATTCTTTATCAGCAAGAGTAACCTGCAGTTTCCACTGTTACTATTGCTATGTTGCTAGCAAGGTGATTATTCCTGCAATTGCATTAATGCCAAGTCCAGATTAAGAAAAGTTCTCTGTCCTAAAGATGGAAGATTAGATTAAAATTGATACCTTCCTGTGGAACTAGGAAGGAACTGACAACCTGGCCTCTTTCTTTCTCCTTGGCCTCTTTCTTTCTCCTTGCTTCCACTATAAATATATGCTTATTCTATATTTATTTTCATTTATATTGTACATTTCTGCTTTACCTGTTGAAGAAGGTTAAGGAAAGCAAGTTAAATCAACCAACTCAACAGTAAGAAATAATATGTGTGTAAAAGATTTTAGAAGGCACGACACAGTGCAAAACATAGCAGATGTTTGTCTTGTAGCTGTTGTTGATCAGATGTCACTGTTCCATTTTAAATGTGGATTGTCTCTTTGGCAGCGGGGATTGCCATTATAAAAGCATTAAGTAATTTCTCAGTTTTTGTGGTGCTTTACCCTTCTTTTGAGGTATATTTAGGCTACAGTGAAAGCCAAACTACACACTCTGCCAAGTGCATAGCTGAGGCTTGTTTTGCTCCATATCTATTTTAAATCCCAGGTAGGGCCCCCTTCCTATAGAAGAAGCAATTTCTCTGGTGGTTGACTGACACCACAACCAGAAAATATTCATTACAGCCAAAGACTTCTGTCTTTGGCGGTAATTCCCTATTACTATGATATTAATTCAGTATGGCAAGCTCATACTCCGTTCCAACAGATTACAGAAAATAGATGAACATAGGTGTCTGGGAACAAAAGCTCTGGATGGACAGCCTTTAAACTCATATTTATCATACTTTCCTTTTTCATGGGCTTTCCAGTGGTCTCACATCCAGGCCACCTACATTCAGCAAATACAGGTGATTCTTAAGGGAATCATAGCCTTTGATCCTATGCTGTTTTTACAATCAGAATGCAGAGTGAATACACAGTGCATGCATGCTCAAAGTGATATGACGGGTCCCTTTTGTGTGCTCCTTTAGCTTAGAGGCCAGCCTGTACCATCTGATGTTCTGCATTCCTCCTTAACAGTTGCTCCAGTTCTGTCATCTTTTGCAGCAAATTTTAAAGATAAGAGCGGTTTTCAGTTTGGAAAAGCTTATCACTTCATTTCCTCACTCGCTTCCTGTCCCCAAAGCCTTCACTTTTAAAGATACATTTATTTGGGGATGTTCTTTTTTATTAAGGGATTCTGGCTTTCTATCCCTTCACTGAACCACCACAATTAGTCTGGTCTTTACCTTTATGACAGCCCAGATTTGTGGAGTGCCTGTTTCCTTACCATTTGATAACATGATTTCCCTTTTGAGGCTTTTTTCTGGCGCAGAACTGTACATTATACTTTCTGTTCTGTTCCTATCGCAAGTTTTTATTTTATTACCGACTTTAAAAATTATATCCTGCCATATCCCTCCAAAGATGCCTCAGGTATGGCAGCATATGAAAAACAAATGGATGGCCATCAGTAGAATTCCTTCTGAATTCATCATCTTGAAGCAAAACAGAAAAACACAGTCGTAGCAAAGATAGCATAACAGTATAAAACAATGATGAACACCTGTGTCTACAGCATTTTAAAACTCAGCCAAAGGCTTGTTGGGTTAGTGGGAAGTATGCAACTCTGCCCAAGTACCATCATGTCCCACCACTTGCCCGATAGGAATTTTAGTGTCTCAGACAGGGACTGGAAAAGAGGAAAAGCATTCATTTTTGGAATGAAGCCAGTTAATGAAGCCCTGCTGATCTGTCCTGATCCAGAAAGTGTTTTTGCTAATTTCTTTATGAGGCATGTAAAGCCTATTGCTCAAGCAGTTGGTGGCAGTGTAGTGTCCCCACTGGATACTACCCATTGTCTTCCACAGCCATTCCACCCTTCAGAACGAGAAAATATATGATGGGACAGAGGTGCCCCTTTGGTGCCTGGGGCACATCCTCCTGGGTGACTCCCCCATATGCTTGTGGAAGGCTGTGCAGGCCCTGATCTACCACTGGTGGTGTTTCCACCAAAGGTAGGGTCCAAAATGGGGCATTCCAGAGGCTAGGCATGGGTGGCTTCCTATCTCCTCTGTACAAGCCCCTTTTGTTCCTCCAAGAGGAGGCTTTATGATTGAACCTGGACCCGGTTTAAGCATTTTCCACTGAAATCAATGGAGGGAGATTCTGGGAAGCAAAGGAGGTAAGACTGCCCCTTACTGCCTTCCCTGACTGGTGTGAGCTGGCTGGCTGGTGTGGACAATGTGCCCTTTCACTATCCTGCATCCTGATCTGGATTGCTATGCCTGTGATCTCCGTAAAAACTGCAGTGGAACAATCCATACGAGCTTCCCTGGGGGCTAAGTAAGTAATGCTGTAGTTGGGAATTGTAGAAGTCTCATTAGATTTGTTTTCTAATGACTATGAACTTTTTTTTGGACTTGATCAATAGTGAGTGTCTTAGATGCTCCTTGCATGTGGATTAAGCCATCACTGAGAATTTTATTGCCAGCAAATTGCAAATCTTCAGTTTTACTGACTGAGGCTGTGGTACTTGATTGATACCACCTGCTGCACGATCTTAAGCATATTGGACTACAGCCCCCATGATCTCCAGCCAGCAAGGCTGTGTCATGTGAGCCAAAGATGGTGGGAGTTCAAGGCCAACATGTTGAGACTGGCAGTTTGTAGACAACTGCCTGCCTTAAGCTAGGTGTGCAGCTTGGTGAAGGTTCCCACTGCAGAGTTAAGTCATTGTTTTGGTGCCTCTGATCTGTACACCTGGGTATGTTGTGGTGTCCTGGTGGATACAGGTTGCAAATACGATGTGACCATACCTTTTACTCCATAAACTCCAGGTCCAGGGCAGGTTGACTGCAAAATAAAAGTCAGGAAACATCCTGGTCAAGGAACTAGGAAAGGCTTAGTATGGGCAGCACAGTTGTCATAGCAGCAGTCCTTCGCTCAGGGGACTTTGAAGAAGGAAAGGGTACTTTGATCACTCCTATTTCTAAACGCCACTGTCAAGCCTATCCTGAAGAAGATTTGAGTGAAAAGTGGAAGCTTTTAGTTGCCTGTCAGGCAAATAGCCCAGGTATGAAAGGACCATTTTCAGCTGAAAGGAAATGCTGAAACACATTACTTAGGCCCTGAGCCCATCCTGATTTTCTTTTGACCTTAATTCTGTTCTTATGTTTCCTTTAGGAACACTAGAGGTAGAACCCATTACTGCCCTTGTGCTAGCAGAATCTACTGCCAGCGCAATGGGAACTGGTGGTCCTGAAACAGTCCAAAAAGAGTGCAACACTCATTTCGGAAGGGCACAGAGCAACAGAACCCTTGAAAGGGGCTTTGCCAACGTAGTCAGTGCTGGAAGCTGCTGTTCTTTCTCATCCCTGCCGTTCAGTTCCCTCCCTGTCCCTCAGGACTTTGAGAACAGAAGTAACCACTGCAAGGAAAAATGTGCAGTTTTGTGGGGAAAGCATGGGTGTTGGAAGAGTTATGCACCCTTTTTCTGCCAAGCTGCTGTGTACTATATTTGGCTTCCCTCCATCCAGCTATATACAAAGTACAATAAATAAGATCATTTGGTCAAAGAATCTAGTTTGCTTCTTGCATCATGTCAGGTGTGGCATCACAGAACTGATGCTTTGCAGTCCTATGTGAGCTGCTATTTTTCTTCTTCCTGCCCTAGAAAGTACCAATATCTAGAATTCTCTAATAATTCTAATGCAAAGGATATCCAAGGGTTTCGGGGAAAAAACAGACCACTAAGCTAAATTACACACAGCACAGACAGAAACCCTATTGCTGTATGTTGGCAGAGACGGAAAAGAAACAAGGTGTTCTTTAGAAAAAGGTGGGGTATCTTCTGCTTTTTTGATTCCAGGGCTATCAAAAACTTTTCTGTGCCATGGTCTAGGCCCAATGTATATATCACTGCTCAAGTATGGGGACAGCTTCCCTTAAAATGGCCCCATTCTGCTCAGGTCAAATCTGAATTAACATTACACTTGGAAGTAAGCAACTGGCATATGTCCTTCACCAATGGAATGATACTGACTCACTGCCTAGGGTGATGCATGAATTGTGTTGATCAATCAGAGGTAGCTGTAAAAAGCACTCTGAAAAGTAAGCTTCATTCCTGTTTGAACCTGAACTGGAATGTGAACAGGGCTAATATTATCTCAGCACTGCTAAACTGGTTTAATATTATTTTGCACATGCTACCCTTCAGCATATTGCAGTACAGCTTGTCCAATAAGCTTGTGCTGAAGCACATTCAGCAGCTTAAAATTCTGTGGGAATTGTACTTTCTTAATGAGCATTTTTCTGTCAGAAGTTGCTCCAGAGCCCCACAAAAAGTTTCTTTTAGAACAGGGTTAGAGCGCAGCAATCTGCTTCTATAGTTAACATTATCAAAGCTCAGCAGCAAGGAAAATGATAATAGGTTGTGTTATCTCGCTTTAGGGGAGCCTCCCTTAGAGACTTTGAAGGTATTGCAGAGTGCACTTCATACATATTTCCAAATTGCATTTCCTCATCTCATAAACAAATGGCATCGCAACTGCAAACTGTTTGATATTATTTTGGAAAAAGTCTATCCATTGATATAGTTGAATGCCAACTTTACTGATAGATATTTGTGTGCGCATGTGCACATGAAAAGTTCTTATTCTCAAATTCCCTGTAGTAACAGTGGAATGTTGCACAATTTACCTGCTTGTGCAGGTAGAAAAGTAAATAACTGTCTTAAGAGGTATCCAAAAGGGATATGTTCTGAGAGAGTTAACAGATAACCTGCTCTTTATACAGGATTTCTCTGATATAGTTGCTTGACTTACGTAGTAGCCTGGAAAAAGTGTCCAAAGCCTTCAATGCCTATAACAGCTTTCAGTTGCTACAGGCATCCATGTAAATAGTCTTCCAGCCCTCTCAGTCTCAACACTGATGATGATGCTCAATGACTGGAAGCAACTTCCTAGTTCCTTATTTATGTGTATCCAGTGATCTAGGCTCCCTACATTAAAAAGCAACACAGTACATGTTGTTACAGCACACTGTCCTGTCTACATATCAACCACACATTTAGGAATTTATGACTAAATGCTAAAATATAGTTTTGGTCAAGTAGGATAATGTAGACATTGTGTGTTCAAATACAGAAGTTTTGCCTGATGTTTCTCATCCTAAGACATACGTGCAAATCCATTACTTGGTTAGGTTTCTCAAGGAAGTATCTGGCAACAGGCATTCTGGAATCTAATAGTATCACAGATTTTCCACAGATTTAGGATGCAGCGCAGCCCTAATAATTGTGTCCGTGGTGATCAAAAACCCCCAAACTCAGGCACATCTAAGCATCCTATGCTGGGTGGGCAGATAGGATCTTTGCCTCCTTGTCCGTCTACTCTGCCCGTTTCACTGGACAGAGTTTCCACGCCATCAAGTGAAGGCACTTTGGAAGAGGCTTATGATAAGCTGTATTCTGGCCTCCTCCCTTGCACGCCCACTGAACACCACCTTTTCTCCCTCTTCAAGTTTCTCTCACTCTGAGATTCCTACCTTCTTTCCAAACTAGTCACAATCTTCCATTCTTCTAAGGTCAAAGTACTGTTTCTAACTTCAATGATTTTACAAGTAATTCTGTGGTCCTTAGGATATTCTTTTAAAGACTGATTGTTATGCTGGAAGCAACTTTCATATTGTTGGTGCTAACCATAAGATACATTGAGTAAGATCCAGCTGCAGTTAGAATAATTTCATTAAAGTAAATGGGAATTAAGTTTGCCCTGGCTTAAGGTCATGGATTTCAGCAGTTCTGGCTTAGTCCGACTTAGTTATTTTGTGATGCCCTTCAGAAGTACCAAAAACACTTCATTTAATTATAATAGTAGAGTCAGATACGTAAGCTATCATTAGTCTAATATTTCGGTATTGCACAGGAGTTGTTAGAATCTGTATGATTTCTTCTATGGTATCTCATAAGCACTGGTTTTTAACCAATAATAACATTTGATTGATATGCCTGATATTCATTGGTAGATCTACTTTACCTACATTGTTTTTATTTTATTTGGTCTACTTTGCATATGAAAACAAGGTGGCAAATGTCTTGTCTTCTCCTTTCAGGGACACCTTGATAGTAACTTGCACCAACAGTGCCACAAGTATATTTGCAGGCTTTGTCATCTTTTCAGTTATTGGCTTCATGGCAAATGAGCTCAAAGTAGACATTGAAGATGTTGCAGACCAAGGTATGATAGCTTGTTTTTCGTACAAACCTGGTTTATGAATTGCACAATGTTTGGATAATAACATATTTGCTTTGATCTCCATTGCAAACTGATCTGCAAACACACTGGGATGTATTTAGTAGCCATTTCGAATTGGCTACTAAAATAGTACCACTTCTTGGCATTGAGAGAGACACTAGAACCACAACCCTGAATTAGATATAAAGATGTAATTAGATCAGGATGCCCATGAGCATCTGAACTCAGACAATTGTGGGTATCTTATGTAGGGGAGGAGAATTGTGGGGTTGATTTTCACCTCCCTGTTCTTTCTGTTCTTCAAATAAGTCTGATGGCTGCATTTAGCCATGTAGTTGTGATGCTTTAGACAGGGGCAGATGGAGGCTAGAATGCTGCATGGATACTTTGGATCCTGGTAGCCCTGGTTTCTTCCCCAGGCCTCCTGGAGCAGCGTGTTTATGCCTCTCTGAGATCACTTTCATGAGAAACAGCTTGTTCTGTTCTGGCTACTGGTGGGGAGAGCAATCTGAAGGTGTTTATGATTTGAAGCACCCTAAGACCCTCCAGACACTCTCCAAGGGTCATTGGCTCACTCTGTATTTCTCCCTGTATTCCATTTAGCATGCTTCTGAGTAAATGAGCAGGGATCTGCTTTATTTATTTATTATAAATGATTGAATTCATAATCTACATTAACCAATAGTTCAGGTCATTGTATGATTTCAAATCCTTGTCTAGCTTGCATATGTAGGCCTGTTTCGAGTTGGGTTGGTTAATTATGTGTTATTTCATTCCTGCTTTTGTAAACCTAGTAATGCTTAACATTCTCCTGGTTTTGAAGATTGGGATACATAATCTTGGTAATACCCATACATTGGAAAGCCATATCCTCAGTGAGCCATGTCTCATGAGCCTTCTTAAAGTAGCTGCAGCTATGTTGCTTTGGCTATAAGCCATCCTGCTTGTCTTTTATTTCCTTTTGAAGATGCATTGCTAAAAACAGCTTGTCAGGAGTCTGGATATGTATGAATAAATTTCTATACAATTTGAATCATATTTATTCAGTTTGATACCCCTTGTTACCATTTCCTTTATTTCTGCTGTCTCCACCACTGTCAAAATCTACATTGTAAGCTTCTTAAGTTAAGGGCCTCTCTCTCTTTTGTTTCTATTGCTCTGTAAAGCATTGTGTACATTGATAGCATTGCCTAAATACTTAGTAGTTGTTTTAGTGGTATAGAAAGGCTTGAAATTATAAACAACTTCTCTTGAATACAGGAAGAGGAACAACTTGACTGGAACGGTTGCATTTCTCACTTGTGCCACTTATGTTGCATTGTATTGAGAACATGTTTTATTGACTGGATTTGCATGGCACACTGAACACTGGGCAGAGGTGGCTTAGCAAGTCCTGTGAATCACCACTGTTTCTCTTGAGACGGCCTATAAACAACCCATGGCTTGTTCAAAGCTCTGAGCCCAGATGACACGTTAAGCCATGTTCAACCCCCAAATTAGAAGAGCACCTTGGCTAAGCGGCTTGCTACACTGATCAAGGGGTGTAGCTGGTTACAGTTGACCAGATGCCTGAAAGGCACTTGGCACAGCTCTAACTGGTTTCCTCCATGGTCCTGCCAATGTCGGAGGGGGAATGGGATTTCTTGTGAGCATCGGCAGGACAGCAGGAAGGAACAAGCTGCCCTGCTTGCTTTCCTTGAGAGGAAGCCAAGCAGAGCACCCCAGCAATCCTCATCTTCTTTCCCCCTTTCCACACTGGCTGGTGGTCCTTATTGACTGAGCCAGGAAAACAGGAGGACTTGAGTCATCTGGCAGTGGCCTTCCAAGTCCAGTGCCACACCGTTCACTCCTTCCTGTTGCCTGCCTCACACTCCTCCATGGAAGGAGGAGGTTCTTAGCAGGGGAAGCACCTCTTGGCTACTCCAGTTAACACCATCCACTCACTGTTCCAGTGCATGTCCCCTGGGTTACTGGTTGGAGGGCTGAGGGGGGAAGAAAGGGGTGGTGCCTGAGGACCACTGCTGGAGCCACCCTTGGTTTAAAGTACCATCTGAGCTTGCCACAGGTTGTCTGTAAAAAGAGATGGTGAACATGCCAAGGGGAATGTAAAAGGCCATGATATTAAAGAGTGTTTAATCTCTGGGGTCTCTGGGAACTATGCTGCATGCTGGGAACTATGTGTTCCCTCACCATCCCTAAAATCCTCTGCAGCTTTCTCATGACCACAAAGTGGTATTAGTTTTCTGCTACCTTACTGTTTTAACTTCCTGGATCTGAGAATGGTTCTGAAAGATGACAAGCAACAGGATCATCCTTAACTCAAAACTTGGATGACAAAGTTCTTGTTCAATCCAGATTAGAACATCTGCTAACTGTAAACACTTTTGCTCTCTCCTTGTTTCATGCATCTGCTGCAGTCACCAAAACAGCATGCGACTTCAGCCATAGCAGCCTCATCTTCTGAGAACTTAACGTCTGGCTATGGCAGCAGTAATTTTCTCTTGGCTCTGTCATAGCCCAGAGATCCAGAAGCAGAATCTGAAGTTTCAGCAGGAAACATGTATATTTCATGGAAAGAGTTCACATTTGTCCACTTACTTCAATTCTCAGAAATTGTAGTAAGTGGATGGGGTATTGTCTAAACCAGAAGATCTTAATTAGTACCAAATGTGCTGCTTATCTAAACACATTATTGCTATTACTATTATTATTAATTTCATTCTGTACTGCCCTATGGTTGTCTGTACAAAGCCATGCAGATTCTCATGACAGAGACATTTGTTAAGCCAGGGCTTTTGGTCATAAAGTATCTGTGGATAAAAAGTCCATGCACAACCACACAAGAATTTGGAAGGTCTGGATAACACCAGTTAGCACATCTATTGACAAGCATCAAACCATGAACCTACAAGACTTCTTTTACAACTGTACTTTTATACTGGAAATTAACTGTGTTCTTGTCTAAGACAGGTTCCAGGCCTAAAAAATTTATGTTCCATTTGGTTTAAAACAGGAGGAGTTGTTTAGATAATATGGCAAAGAAGAAGATGGGACCAAGTAGCATGGGAGCAGAAAGAAAGAGAACAGCAGGGTTGGGATGAGCATTAGTGGTGGAGAGAGCAGACTGAAATGGGAATGGGTTCAATGGATAGTTTATTTATTTGGTTATTGTATTTCTACACTGTCTAATAGCCAAAACTCTCTGGGCATTTCACAATAATTAAAATCATGAAATACAACATAACACACACTATAAATAGTTCAGAACTGCAGTGTAAAATGGAAACCTAGCAACATTGCCAAGTTTTAAAATACAGTGTCAGATTCAAAACAACAGAATTGAAAGACTAAAATGCCTGGTAAAACAGGAGGTCTTTCCTTGGTGCCTGGAAAGTACAGGGTGCCTGTGCTCTGGTCTCTAGCAAGGAAGAAAGAGGGAAGGAGGAGTCTGTCCAAAGCACTTTCTGTGCTTACTTTACCCAGGAGTATTTGTGTTGCTTCCTCTTCTAGAAATGTGTACAGAGAGATCCGCTATGCTTCCAAGGTAACCTCTCTAGGTGAGTTTGTCTTGTTAAAAAGGGCTTAATGAGCAAACAAGAAGAGCCAGCCTGAAGAAAATTGGGGCTTTGAATGCAGTGACTGGCTTTCCATGAATATTAGTTCAAGAACAGAGCCAGTTTACACATACAGAAGGGGAATGGCAAGGTAAAGGAACTCCCACAGTTGCCCATGGCTTGTCTGAGGGGCTACATAGCTCACCATGGGTTAACATGTCACCTGCACCTGGCTGATACGCTAAGCTATGTTGTTGTTGTTAGTCGCAAAGTTGTGTCCAACCCATCGGGACCCCATGGACAACATTCCTCCAGGACTTCCTGTCGTCCACCATCTCCCGGAGTCCACTGAAGCTCCTGCCGACTGCTTCAGTGACTCCATCTAGCCACTTCATTCTCTGCCGTCTCCTTCTTCTTTTGTATGCTCAAGCCAAAATAGAAATGTCCCTTACCGGAGTGGCAAACGCAAGCAAACAAGCAGGGGCTGGTCTGGCCAAGGGTGGATGACAAGGGCTCCAGGCTCCTGCCAATGTTGGAGAGAGAACAGGATTGCTTGGGGGAAGCCATTGGAAAGCAGGACCTTGAGGGAAGCTGATGGAAGTCTGAGGAAGGCTATTGAGTTCCAGAGTATGCTGCTTCCTCAAGACCCCTTTGGGACCTGGGAATGAAGCATACAGCAGAAGAACCAACTGATTGCTTGGAGACAAAGCCAACAGCTGGATTCACCCACTGTTTCCACCACCATTGTTTTTGAGAAATGGATTGCAATTTTGTCCAGTTACTGAACAAAAAGTGCCATTATATTGAATGGCCTCATATCAAGAAATGGACAGTTCAGATGGAATGGGTAATTTCACATGAAGGCTACAACAATCAATGCCTACTTATGCACCTCTGTAATGACTTACCTATTTTTTAAAATTGACCGTAGTGCAGGCCTCAAGAACTTTGACTACTAGCAGGGTATAAAAACTCCAAATTAAAATGCTTTTTAAAAGTTATAGATTAAGCAGCATGAAACTGCAGGGCAGCATGGCAAAATAACTTGCAGTTTCAAAACAGAAGCATGCTATAATGTGTCAAGGGACAAGAGCTGCTGAGCACAAACTAAATCAGTTGGACACCATGAAAGAAAGGACTACAGAAGTATGTTCCTGAAGTTTAGAAGTGAAATAAAAGAGCCGTGGGTATTCTTTTGTCTAAAGCATCATGTTTCTCCTGAGGATTCCCACAAGAGAGACGGGGGTTGCAGAGCAGGGAGACTTTAGTACTTTGCAAAGTGTGTATTTTGGGAAGTACTGCAGTGAAAATGAAACATACAATTGTACTAAAACTCCCCAAAGGAAATCTACTTTTGTCTCCAAAAGTGCCAGTTGTCATAATATGGTGGCATTTGAACTGTTGCTTAAATATTGAATTAATTCTACAAAAAGAGAGAGAAAAAAGAAAAAAAAATGTGTGCTTTTACTCTGATTGTTGTTGAAGTCAGGCAGTTGCCTTCATGTATGTCCAGCTCTTGGTGGCCGAAGCTTTCACCTTTCCATGCGATTAATTTAGAGGATTCCAATCAAGGGAGATTTGCAGTTTCATGTTATGCAATTAAATTTTCCCAGAGGGTATGGTGAATTCTAGAAACTCATTAGTTTGATTCCTTAATTTAATTTCCAAATGCAGGCAGCTAGTGCAAACAGTCTTCTTATCTATAGTAGTCAAGAAGAAATCTTTAATCAAGAGATGAAAGAGCATGTTCATGAATATATAACATCCCCTAGGCCTTCTTGCCCAGAAATACTGCCAGCTAATAGCAGGTTTTAAAGTGAACTGCTTGCATTGCATCCCACCAATAAAAATATCTTCAACCAGCAATACTTTTAATATCTGTCAAGGATTTACTAAGCATGCATTGAAATTAACCGTTTTGCTGCAGCGATGGACTAGCACCACTGCATTATACTGTATTCTACAAAATAGAGGGGGGCAATATCTCAGGGCTAAAAGCACTGCTACAGAAGTGGACTTCTGTTGGAACAATAGGAGTAACCCGCCCCCCACCTGTCTGTCCAGCCCACAAATCTGCTTTTGAGGATCCTCTGACTCTGGAAGATGTGTAGGGGGCTCCGTGCCAGGTGGGTAGTTTGATGCTCTAGCAGGGTCAGTTTCCTGGTAGAAGGACACAACTGGATGCAAGTGTATCAATGGTAAATGAATGAGAAAGGACAGTAGAGAAAGCTCGTAAATCAAAAAGGAGTGGAATCCTCTATAATACAGTTTTGAAGCAGTAAAATTAAATACTGGTTCTAATCCTCCAAAGGATATGAAGGTTTGTACCTGCAAACACAAATTATTTTTTCTAGTCTCTTCTATCCATGGTCATAGTATATCTATATTTAATGTATAGCAAATTCTTGTCCTGCTAATAATAGCCTCTATTTGATTTGTGCCTTGCTTTTCTACAAGGAAAAAAAGTATGCAAGGTGGTTTATAATCAGAGATAAAGCTTGATTTAAAGGCACAGTCCTGTTGTTCCCACAGCAGATGCTCATAAACTTCTGAACTTGGAGGTTTGCGAGCTTCCAAGGCAAGGTGCAAAATGTGGGGTGGAGATAGCTCCTGTACCTTTCAACTCTCTAAATAGCCATTTTCAGGACCAAGAGTGGGAGGGAGGAGGAGGCTGGGGTGCTCACTGAAATCGCCATAACTCTGCAGCCTACTTTGCTCCCTGTTTGGCAGCAGTAAGTTGCAACACTGTGTGTGGGGTCACTGGCATGGTGTTCAGTCTCACACCTCCAAGATTGCAGGATCCTGGAGCTGGGACTCCAAAGAATCCTATGACCTTCCAGAGGATGTCTGAAGTACACTGGATTGTCCCCTAAAAATAAGGAAAAGAAACAGACTAAAATACAATTAAAAACACAACAGCAACCACTGGTTTCCACTAGGATTCTCTGGAGCCATTTTGCTTGAAAATGTAGTAGTGCAGCATTGAACTCCATGGTCATGTAATCTACTGGGAAGTAGGAACTGAGGTCTAAATCCTTAAATTAATTCCATATTGATGACTATACGACTAAATACAGTAGAAACAGCACTGATCTGAATTCTAGCACAACATGGACTTTATGAACCCTCCTTTCTTGTTCCTTGTTGATGTCCTTCATAATCATTTGTATCTCTTTGAATAAACATAAGATCTGTCTCTTGTGTTCTCATATCTAGGTCCTGGAATTGCCTTTGTGGTATATCCTGAAGCCTTGACTAGGCTTCCTCTTTCACCATTCTGGGCTATAATCTTCTTCTTGATGCTTCTAACACTTGGCTTGGATACCATGGTAAACTTGGCTTTTTCACCAACCTTCCTGTTGTTTACTAAAGGACCAGAGAGTGCATATTGGATTAAAAAATATTGCATTAAAAATGCAATCCAGCTGATTGAAGCTGCACTGAATCTTGCATGCACCTGTGGTTTTCAGGCAAAATAAATGCAGCTAGATCTTGATTAGTGCAGATAATGAATTGCATGAAGTGGTTGTATTATTCAAATTTGCACCATTTGAAGTTACTGTTATATGTAAAGTATGATCATTAGTTCAAGCTCAATGGAAATAGGCAATGAAAACTCTTAAACATATGTTTTACGTGCTTATTAATGAAATAAACCAGAAGCTCATGCAAATTAATTTTCCCTGCATGTTTTATAAATATTCCATACTGTGGATTCAAACATTCTGACATCTTGTCCTATTTTAGAGTAGCTATGAGCTCTTGTCATTCAATGGCATCAAATTAATGTAATAATGACCCTTTTCTTATTTGCGTTCGTAATGTTTTTATCCAAAGGAATCTTCCTTTGTTCCATTTTGTTAAGTGCATGTCTTAAATTGATTAAAGCAAATCATGAAATCTAACATACATTACAGCAGGCAGCAAAACAAGTGCATACAAAGATAAAGGAGTGTGGACTTGAGGTACCAGTGTCTAAAACCCTAATGGTAACCTCAACCATGCATGTGCGAGCCTCATATAACTAACTTGTGTTTAATGTAAATACAACCTGGTATTGTACAATTTGCACTAAATCAAATATTGCATTGTTTGATCTCACATTAATCATGACCTAGCCGTATACAAACAATGCATTTATGAAGCAAGCCTTATTGAGTTCAGTGGGATCTACTCCCAGGGAAATGTGCATGGGATTCCAGCCAACATTGATGTTTTGGTTAGCAAAAGTTGTATCGGGAGCCATATAGAATGCAATTACAAAATTCAAATCAATTTTCTAGCTGGGCAGGGGTGGGTGGCATGGAAAATGAGGCAGCTGGAAATTAATCAGTTAGGCCCATAGGGAGAGCAATCTATCTGCTATGCTCAGACTTGGCCCAAAGTCAAAGCTGAAGTTCTCAGTCCAACAAACAATATGAGTAGTATGAAAAGGCAGTTAGATCAAACGTGGCTGGGTCAGGAAAGCAGCATGGAAGGCCTTTATGGGCGTGATGTGGACTCTTGTGCTAGCAAGAAGTTGGAGCCTCCAAGCACTGGCATCAAGAAAAATTGACTTTGCAGAAGTGGGGCAGTGGTGGAGATGGGTCCAGGCTCATGCTTAGGGAGAATGTCCGCTGTGGCATACTTGGTAAGGCTGGAAGTAAGACATTTTTCAACAGGCATTGGAGCTTTGTTAGGCTTTTTCTGTAATAATTGGAGTAATTGCATTACAAGCTATTTCCACTTTTCAGTGGCAGGCATCTTGTGTCAGATGACCCAGGTTTCTTGTGAAGAGTATAGTAAGCTGCCATATGCTGTATCAGCCCACTGGTCCATCTAGGACAGAGCTCTTTACACTGACTGAGAAGGCGTTTCCAGAGTGTCAATGAGCTTTCCTAGCTCTACCTGGGGATTGTAATTTAATCCTTTGACATGCAAAGCAGGTGCTCTGCCATTGAAATACCCCTGCCCCTTTTCTTTTGGAGAAAGTAGGTAGAATCAGTGTTGCTCCTTCACCAGATTTTGATATTCCCACACCTTTCACCAGATCCCCACAATTGTACGGCTAAAGCTGTTCCAATGGAGCTCTTGAACTGACCGAGGACACATCCCTCTTGTTCTCTTTCCCAGTAGCAAATGGCATGAAGTATGTGAGTAGCTTTTTAAAAAAGAAGTAAGGAGTCTCTACATGAGGCCTTTATTGTGCATTCATGGCACTCTTCTCAGTGGTAGCTTGTGGGTGCTTTACGTGATGTCATCCTCCTCCAGTGCTTTCCAAGTATTTTCACTCTTTTTTTTTTACACTGAAGAAAGTGTACAGTTATCTGGGAATGGTGACATGAACTGGAATGGGAAACTTGTGCATTGCCATCATTTCACGAGAGCAAAGCTCCACCTTGTGGTTATATAATGGGAAATGTAGTAAGGCAGAGAACGCGAGAGTCCGGGTGGGGTGGGGGGACATATAAGGGAGCCACTTTTAACCATGCAAAGAATCTCAAAGTGGAACCCTAACTAAAGTGGCAGGTTAATGTGTTATGTAGAGAAGACCTTACCTAGATTGTTCAGTGAGCCGGAATACTAAAGCTTATATTGTCTGAAAGTTGTTTTGGTAGCAAGATTGGATATATGGTTTTTCAACCAATATCTGTTTTTCTACATTGATTGCTGTTGTTTTAATTGCTGTTTTCTTCGATATTCCTCAGTTTGCCACGATTGAGACGATAGTGACGTCAGTTTCAGATGAGTTCCCAAAGTACTTGCGTACTCACAAGCCCCTGTTCACTCTCGTATGCTGTGCTGCCTTTTTCATCATGGGCTTTCCTATGATCACTCAGGTAAAAGCCTTCCCATAATATGTATACATTATCTTCCAATAGGAAAAAGTCTGACTGTACAGTTGTAAGAACTTCATGAAAACATTACCTTTAAAATTAAAGGTGCATTTTGAGTACATTTTCAGAGTAATTGTAACCATTGGATCTGCTGGCTAGTTGTGGTTGCAGTGGGATGGAGCTTTGCTCCACTCCTGAAGGTCATGAGTGTAAAACTACTGCCAAATTTAGGCCTTGAAACAGCATGCTGGAGGGATGAGGCAGGGAGAAAGAGCTTTAAATACTGGGTCCAACTCCTCTCCATTCTTCTACGAGGCCCAAAAATCAGACTGCTCAGCTTGCACCACTTGGAAGCTGCTGTAGCTTATCTCAGCTGCCCGTATGTTTCACATTGAAATGGATATTCTGAATAACAAACATTCAACAGCCTGAAAAGTCTAGTAAAGCCACAGCATGGCTGGGGAGGTGCTTGTCCGGCTTTGGGAATTATGGATGATTTGCCCCATAGTAGCCCCACTCCACCGCATGTAAGATTTCTCCTATTGGTGAGAGAGTTGGCAAGAAATGGGATAGTCTTGAAAAATGCTATATGTTCATGAAAATTCAAGAATATTTCCAGGTGGGATCAAGGTCACTGTGCTGACAAAGCAACAATACTCTGAATCTTTTTTTCTCTGAAACTCTTAATCACCTAAACTACCTTCTAGTTGGGGTATTTCTGTTACTAATTATTTGTTTTAATTTTAGGGTGGGATGTACATGTTGCAGCTCGTGGACACCTATGCAGCATCTTACTCTCTTGTTATAATAGCCATCTTTGAACTTGTCGGCATTTCATACATTTATGGTAAGAAACTATGTGTTATTTTGTAGATCACACGAATGATAGCTATATGTGAAAATCGAATGCATGAAACACAGTAACTAGTCCTGTTTTTAGAAACAAAGGGCATAATCATCAACATTTTGGCATATAAAATAAAGAATAGTTATCAAACATTTTTCTGGAATTCTAAGAAGTATTTGTATTGCTGCAGCTGGGATCAGTACAGTGCGTCAATCATGGTAGGTAGCATTTTGTTATAATTAACGTGAATGTTTCGATAACCATGGTAGAACAGGGAAGTTTAGCCCTGCAGGCCAAATCGTGGTGCCAGCCCAGGCCTTGAAGTTTCATGAGATGGCCATACTCACTTACCTGGACCGTGTCACCTCCCCCCGTCCGCATATCATTTGGTGGTTTTCCAATTTTTGTGCAATTTCCCCCCTTCTCCCCCAAGTCTTCATTCTAAATGGTTGAAAAACCTTTCCCGAGACCTAATTGCGAGCAATAAAAGCTTTGAACTAAAATATGCTGATAGTTTTGGTCTTTCTGGTATGTTTGGTCATGCCTCTTTTTGCTGTTGGTCCCATAAGCAACACTGGAAAATGGCTCGCAGGAACTCAGAAAGCACTGGAATCCAGCTCTCAGGCTGCAAGAGTTTCAGTGCTGCTTTCATAGGACATGCAAAGGTAATAGTTAACATATTGGCTAGCATGAATTGTAAATTTCACAAATATGTATGTAGGCTTACAGTAACCAGGGTTTAGGTTTCATGAATGGCTGACGAATGATGGTGTACTCATGACCTATAATTTTTACAAGCTGGATTTTTAAACAGTCTGAAGCTATAAACTATGCAACAAAGTTGTAAACAGCGCAGTAGGTATCCAGGCCTAGACATCTGCAAAAGGAAAGCTACTTTCCATATGCGTAAATCTTTTGATCTGGGAAAGTGATCCTGCTAATTAAGTTGGGGGAAGCAACTTTTGATTCTTGTCCTCTTGCAGTCCCCTTCATCATCTCTTTCACTCTTCCTGAAGGCTCATGATTCTCCTGAGTTGAGGATTTGGCTGCAAGAGAATGCAGGGAATCCAAACATCATTGCCAGGAGAATATTCTCTGAATAAAATGCTTCTCAAGACATGCTTCCACTGCTGAGAATAAAAAGCAAGGTCTGGACCCAGGCCAATATTTGTAAACAATACAAATACCAAGTTGTGTTTGTAAGCAATGGTGTGAAGAATTTCTTGTTGGCAGATAACACCTGTTCATTTAGTTTGAATCCCCATTTTAGGCAGTTGAAATAATATTCATAACCTATAAAATGGCATATTACTGGTGCTCACCTCTATTATATTTCACATACCATATATAACAGTAAATAAGATTGTCCTTGAAACTGGAAATAGTGAGGCAAAAATCGGGCGGTCATCTTATATGCCAGGTGAAAAATTTTCATCATACCGTATGACCCTTGTATCTGTGGAGAATAGGTTCTAAGCCCCACATTGGATCCCTAGGGAGTCTGTTTGGGGACACCACACTCTTTACTATCAAGCCCTTCTGATGTTTTTTTGTCTGTCAGCGGATGTGAAGACTCTAGAGATACTTGCCTTCTTTCCCTAGAGTTATTTGGTTTTCCCCCCTAGAGATATACTTGTATGTACTGGAAACTGGAAAGAGTGAGGCAAAACTTGGGTGTCATTTTATACACCCAGCATATGACAAATGCCAGAAAAATAGCCCAAAATATCAATCTTGTCTTGTATGCAAGTCGCCTTATATGCTCTTATCTATAGTAATTGGAAAGTTAGAACTTTGGAACTTTACCAGTCTCTACTTCATGAAAGAATAGTCAGAGTCCCATATTTTGACAGAATCTCTGTCCCTTCCTTTTCCTCCCTCAAACTTGCTCAGGTTTATTTGGGTTGCTACACCACTATACCTGTACTGCTGCTAAACCTCCTCCTCCTGCTACAATTAAGCACTCTTCTGCCACACATCATTAAGGGAAGTGAGTGTTCCCTAAATGATGGGAAGCCAGATTGGGATGCATTGTGTAAAACTGTGTGTACATATTGTCAAATTTGATAATCAATCAACACTCATGTTTATTGATGTAGTTTACACTATCAGAAAGGTTTTTCCAGAAATAAACCACTGACTGAAGCCTAAGGGCTGAAATAGACATAACCATATCTAGCTGCCTCACATTTTCATCTATGTTTCAGAATAGGTACAGAGCCCCCAGCCCAAATTTTAAATGTCTCCTTAATATTACAGCTTCATCCTGGATGAGGTCAACTTTTTCTACCCTAGAGTAAAAAAAAAAAAAGGCCAGTTTGCTAAATAAAAGATAGGATCTGACTGTACCCCAGCGCTAGCCAAATTGCTGCTTTTTTCCATTGCCTTGGGAGCACTAGCTAATTGCACAGGCATTGGTTGATGCTGATGCAGGGTCATTAGCACAAGTGCTAGAGAATTGTTGGATCCTGCCCGCAGATTTAAACTAATGTCTGTTTTGGCCCTAAGACAGAACCAACGAATGCATGACTTGAAAGGTGTAGTGACTTGACAGGACGGTTGATATCCTGTTAATTAATTAAAAGTGCTAAAATGAATAAAAAGAGCAGGATAGTTACTACCTTCTTAGTGATGTTTCTGTAAAAGTATTTATGCCTATCTTCATCAGCTTCCTCCCCCAAAATATAGCAGTCAAAGGTTTAGTGGGCAAGCAAGCTAATCCATTCAAAAGCAACACTACCCACTGCACAGAACTAACAGATAACCAATTTAGATAAATGCTCAGATATGGCAACTTCTCTGTAGTTCTTTGTCAACTTCTTTCCTATAATCCCACCAGATGTTCCCAGCAATGCGTGTGGCTTCTTCTTTCTTTGTATAACACCATTCCCCATCCATTGCCTGCATGTTAGAGAAGCTGTATGTGTTTTTGGAAGATGCTAGAACAACATTATCCTCCTGTAAATTCCAGGCTGATGGGGCCTAATGTCACCTGCTTCATTCAGCAGGAGCAATTAAGAGGCTGGCAAGCAGAGAAATAACCATCAAAGCATCTGTTTAGCTACCTCTGTCTTCACCATCAAGTTTGTGAGTAACAAGTGAAGTAAGAAGGATAGGGACCAGAGCTGTGATTCCTGGATTGCAAAGCCAACCCCGCCACTACTTCCACCATCCTTCTCTTCATCACTGGAGATACCATCCAAATAAAATGCTTACACCAATTCAGTGATCTGTTCCACAGTGGCAACTGTCCATTTGACTGTTCTAACAGATCTGCAAGTACGCTCTTTTGCCAATCTTTCCACTGGCATTAATGTGGTACTCCATGAGTGCAACTGAGCACAAATGGAGAGGGACCCTATGGCTGCAATCTGAATCACACCAAGGTAAGTAGTCCAGCCTTCTGCTTCTCAAAGTGTCCAAACAGATGCCTTTGCGAAGCCCACAGGAGCTTGAAAGCAACAGTCTTTGCCCACTGGAGCAACTCAGCAGCTGACATTTATTGGTAGAGAGCCTCTGAATTGGAAAATTCTAATAGTCATTACAACTGCTAACCTTTGAAATACCCATTTCCTCTACACTGAGAGTTATCTTTCCATTCCCTTTCTTAATGTTTCTTAGCATGGAATTGGCCTTTTCACAGCTGCTGCTGCACACTAAGTAACTTTTTACTGACTACTCCAGGAGCATTTTGCTGGCTAGTCATGGCCAGTTCAATTAGGACATTTGTCCCAGATTAGGTCACTTAACTTACTTAAACTGATCCTCTTTTTTCCTGCTTTGTTGCCTATTTACACAATCCAGATATGCCCTTTCAGAACTCCTCACAGTCTGCATGGATTTTTATCACCATGGCTAATTTGATGTCAGTTATGGATGATGGAACTCTTGGACGACAAGACTGTCTGTTCCCTTTCAAAGGCAGCATTGACAGAGCTGCCCTTATGCAGGCAGGGCTGACGGCATTGTAGCCGTCCAGCAAATCACTTGGCGTATAAAATGAAGTCTCAAGGTTTGAAGGTCTGAAGTCAAGCTGGTAATTGAGGCAAAAAGCAGGGAGAGGCTGTTTGAGGGCAGCTCAGTCAATGCCGGAGGGACAAGTTGCTCTCACTGAGTAGCCAAGTCACTGTCAGTAAATTGGTAGGCTTATCCTTGGATACTCTGGGTGCTTTGTTTCCACAGACCTCTTCTGATGTCTTAGCTGCAGTTCCATCCAGAGTGCTGCTGCTGAAGAATAGCAAGAAGCAGGCCAACAGCTTCTTTTGAAACATTGGATAGTGGCATAGAATCATAGAATAGTAGAGCTGGAAGGGGCCAGAGGGCCATCAGGATCCAACCCCCTGCTACTGCAGGGCACCAGGGTAAACCATCCCTCGCAGATGGCTGACCAGCTGCAAGTAAGGCTTCTGGTTCCCAGTCCTAGAATCCAAATGGATTGATACTGCAGATGTTTTACAAGAGGAAATAAGAGAGCCAAGTAATAGGTGGGGCTATACCACCTATGACAAAAAAAATTGTTCACCTTTTACATTATTGCCAGTAGAATATCCCACAATGCATCACAATTAACTATGCATGTAGGCATCAGAACCAAGTCATGTTTGGAAGTCAAGTGATGCTCATAGCCTGTTTCCATGGAAACCAGTGGAAGCCATATGTGCCCTCATCTAAGAGAAGGATTTAGAACTAAATAAACTGCTGATATATCTTTGAGTCAGAAGTGGGAATATCCATACCAGAACAGTATTGTCTGTAGATTTGTGATGAAGTGGTTCCCCCACCACCACCTGTGCCTTTTAACAACAGCAACTGTGATATCCCAAGTTGCTGCACCAGATGTTGTTTATGAAATGGGTGATTGCGTACTGCTGTATGTTTCAAGAAGGAAGCATTAAAGTGTCAGGCATCTCTCTTTACATCTTCCAGTTTGACTTACTGTAAATGAATTGAATACTCACTGGATATACTGCAAGACATTTCAGCTTTAAGACCTGCTTATAAGATTTGTATTACACCTTTGTGCTATTTTATTGTAATAGAGACACATTAGAGACCTAGCTGGGAGTAGAAGAAATTCTCATAAAATAGCATCCTTACAAGCTATAAGAAATTTATGCTTAGAGGGGATACAAATTGCATCCCGTCTCTGCCTCTAGCAGAGCATTCTAGCAAGTCCCCAATTTGCTACCCGTTTCCATCTTACAGCACTGCTAAGGGATGATTGAAAGTTGATTTTCTAGGATAAGTCTGATTCCTTTACATGTTTAAGTAGTATGCCAGTATACTGAAGAAGATGAAAGAGAGTCAAAATATCAGACATGCCCAACTCCTATCTCTTTCAAACTGAGAAAGAAGATCAAGCAAACAGGAGTAGGGTTGCTATCTCAGCTGTGCTGGTGGATTTCTTGGTTCCATAAATAAATACAGAGCCCCATATTGTCTGTGAGAGACCGTGATATATCCTTTTCCTAAAAGCCTAAAACAATGTCCTTACCCTCTAACTACTGGTCAGTCTTGCTTCTTCCTTTTGTCTTCAAACTCTTGGAGTGTGCTTTTCAGTTGTGTTGTCTTCACTTGCTCTTTCAAGCTATGTGCTTCACCCATCCAGCTGTTTTTACTCTCTGGTTTAACTGGTTTTCCCAGTTAAACTTCCCTGCTACAATTATAGATGACCTTCTTGGAGCCAGATCCAAAGTCGATATTCTGTCCAGATCCAACTTGCCCTTTTGTTGACCATTGGTCATCCTCTTCTCCTTGTCCACCTATGTGTCTTAGGAATATAGGATGCTACCGTATGCCAAGTCATACTCTTGGTCCATCTAGCTGAGAACTGTTTACACTGACTCTCCAGGAATTCCCTTAGGTTTCAGAAGCTCTGTTTTCCTTCCTGTCAGACTGCTCACTCAATATTTCCCCCAGGGAAAGCCCCACCTCTTCTGCCTTGCCTTGGTCCCTCGGGCTCCCTTGGGTTTCTGCTCTTTGTTGCCTACTACACCCTTCTTTGCATTGCAATGAGTCATGTCGCCAAATGTCATGCCTTTTAACAACATGTATTGATGACACCTACCTATAAGAGCTGAGGTCAGATCTTTTCTCCTTCCGTCTAGTCTCATATCCACCCACTAATGCTAAGAATTTCTCCTGTCATTTCTTCTGCCCAGATGCTCCTTATATCCAACAGCAGCATCACTGTTCATAAGAGTAAATGGCTTTAAGGTAAGGAGCCATAAATTTTCCCAAAGGCACTCAGTACAGTGCTATAGACACTGAGAATGTACATTGGCAGTCATACTGACATATGGAATATACCAACTTTCTTCTGTTTATGTAGAAAGAAAGGAGCTACTGTAGAAAGAAAGGAGCTACTGCAAGATAGCAACCCCAAGGGAACAATCTTTACTATGCAGCCAAGTGCCCTCCAGGTTATGGAACAGTATATAAATGTAAGAAAGAAAGAATAAATTAAGAGAATGCTTCAGGTGAAACCATGACTGATTGGGGAACAGGTGAAGGTAGGAACTGGGGTCTGAATGGTACAGCAACATTTTTGTTAGCTTCAGCAGGATTGGAGGGTGCCATTTGGGTTCCATGTTATGTTTGCTTCTTTATTTAAAAGTATTTCTATATCCAGAAATCTTCACCAATAAAACTATAATATCAATGTAAAAGTATTCAAGATAAAAATACAAAAATAACTAAATTGTACTAAAACTCCACCAATGACAATCCATTGAAAATCACAATAAGTGTCACAACCATCAAATACCAAGATACATAATAACGTTTTCAACATATTGGCATCTTGGCTGGCATGAGTCTTATTAGGGGGAGGGTGGCATCACCCAGGAAAGGCCCCTTTCTTGGTTGTCACTAGAAGGACTTTTGTGGAATAGTGCATCCTCTGATGATGATCTCTGTGACAATGCCATTATATATACGGGAAGACCTTGGGCTGGCACTCCTTCTAAATCTTGATTGCATAATAATACTTAACTTTTTCCCAAATAAACATTATTGCAGTTTTCTCAGCATATTTAAACTCACAAAAATGACTAAGTGGAGCACATCAGGAAAAGCCTGATGGGAGGTAGGGAAAGTTAGAAGGATGCTTTCAATTTCTTCTCCATATTGCTAAGAAATGCTAAGGGCAGAGAAATACTGACAGAGAACAAGCAAAACTTCAGTGCCTTTTCTGTTTTGACCACTGAGTGGCAGGAGCACAGCAAGCTCCACTTGATTGGGAGTGTTCAAAAGGTTAAAATGTTACCCAAAATGAGATGCTGTACTTTATGTGCAACACTGACTCACCCTCCTTGGCTGTTCTTACCACTTTGAAGGCTAACAAAATATGCCAGAATAAATTCTTTACTCTTTCAGGTGCCACAAGACTCTTAGTGTTTGTTTATTAATTTGTTTATAAGCTGCCTTTCTGACCCAGGTCTAGGCAGCAACATACAAGTTTAAAAGTACCAATGCAAGAGTATATAATAAGAAAACTTTAAAATTCAAAAGTGCAAAAGACAACTGCATGCTAGAATATAATTCAGCCAGTGTAAACATATTCCTAGCCAGAGCAATAAATATCGGTAAAACAGAACCATGACTAATATGGCACATCAGTTTTAAGCCATTTGAGGCAGGGAGATTTGGAATGCCTTTATAAATACTGCAGTTGAGAGAGAGCAATTCCACATCCATTGGGAGGGAGTTCCATAATGTATGGACCACTACTAAGATATCATTTGCTGATGGAAATGTATGCATATCTTAATCTTTCTTCCCAGTTCTAATTGTGAGGTTTTCTCTAACTCTGCAAACAATAACAGATAACTACAATAACAGATAACTAACTGCAAACAATAACAGATAACTAGCTTGGATCCCTCAGAGTAATCCTTGTTTGGAGGCTTTTCAAGATGTATTAAAGTGTGTGTGCGTGCATGCATGCACACACATCTTAAATCCATTCTCTGAACCGGAGGTGCAAAATTGCCATCCTGCAGACCTTTCTTGTCCAGATGGGCAGTCCCTTCCCAGGCATGGGCCACCCACCACTTATATTGTGCTGCACAGTGGGTAGGGAAAGACAATTTTCGTCAGGATGGCTGGTGGGGTGTTACCGTCTACTCTCCATTTGTTGTGATCCTGATGAATAAACCAGACTGAGCTGAAGTCATCGATGAAGCAGATATATTTAGATTTCAATGGACTATTTATTGCAAAGTCTTTAGGATCAATTATGGTTACTTTGCTTGAGTAATCATCTTAGAAGCTTAGAAGTGTATGTGTTTTAAAGGGAAGCCAGCATAACGACAGCTTTATTGACAGTTATACAAGTTTAGATTCTTAATGGTAGCTCTGAAAGTTGCGAGCTGCACTAAAATGCCAAGAATTGGCAATGTGGAGTTGTAAATATTTTTGAAAAGGAGTTCTGCTCCTTGTTTTATTTCTCCCCCTTTGTCAGTGAAGATTCCTAAGTAACCTCTTTCTTCATAAATAAATTTATTCTTTATGTCCATGTCGCTTGCCTTTACAACTCAGCTTCATTTAACCATCAGAAAGATACTCATAGGAACAACAGCTCCTCTTCTGCTTTCATTCTGAGATTTTCACAACTCTTTATAGAATTCACTTTACAAATACAGGCAGTACATATGGGCTGAGGACAGAAATTGTCCTACTGATTGGGTTCTGTTTTGTAAACCATAAAACTGCATACTCTTTCCAGGAGAACAAGTATATTTTATTAGTGGCCAAGTGATTAAACCTCAGCATAGCCTTCTTATTTTGGCTGCACCTAACTGGACAACAGCTTATTTGGCTGGTTGCCACAAGAATAATGTAGATTTTCTGTGGAGTGAATGTTTACAAGGGAGTGTCAGAGGAAATCGGTCTGAATCGATACAAATATTCAACAGAAAGTGATGCACTGGAATTCAGGTAATGGTACAAAAATGCACAGGCAATATTATTCCATAAAAACAAGTCACAAACCAGCAGCTTTTCATGTTGTTTTAAGAGAATGGAAATTATCTGAAGGAGGCATAATATCCCACAGTATACACCTATATCACTTGTCAGCTAGTCAAACAGGTTCTAGCATTTCAAAAGCCTGTATAAATACCTACAAGGCCCATTAATGATAAACAGAGGTGAAATTGGGATGAGTATACACACCATGAGCAGCCATCATTCTTTCACATTTCTGTCAGTCATCCAAAAAAGCAATCACCTGCCTGAAGTCTGCGTGACTGTCAGTCACATTAGTAGTTGATGCTCAGGCTGACTGCAGTAGCAGCAGACAAAGCGGTAAGAGTGGATGCCACTGTAAGTGCTTTTGTGCTATTTGCTGCCACTTTAATAAGCTTTCTTTATAGCAAAGGTGAAAAGGACTGCTAATCAGCTGAAGCAGGGTTTTCAAGGTTCGTGCTTTAACCAAAAGTTGACCTGCCTGTTAGTTCTTCTCCGACCATGTCCAAAGCTCAGTTTTGGCAGTGTCATAAACAATGGGGTAGGTAGGGCTGAGCCTAAAATATTAAAATCATATTTAATTTACAGTGCAAAACTGCACATATTCAGTGGTTTTTCTCCCCCATCTCCTCTGGACAGGGGTGACCAGCTTTCTAACATATCAAGAATGTGGAAGCAGTTCTAAAGCATAGAATCATAGTTGGAGGGTGAAGAGAAATCTCAGTTCTGTGATTCGCAACTCAAATAATACACATGGTCATGAAGGAGAAGCCTGCAGTATGATTAAATCCAGAGACTAAAACTGTCCACTGTGCCACAAAACAGGTGTTGTGCCTCAGTTGTATAACCTTATTCCCTGCATAGTTGATATCCTTCTAGGTTACTCCCATAGACAAAAGTGAGGATGATGATAATTATTGTAAAATGATCCTCTTCTGTCTGAAAGGATCTTAGATATTGTATGTTCCCTGTTAGATCTGCAGCTCTACCACAGACTAACAATTTTCAGGGCTTCTTAAAAGGAAGCCATGATGTTACTTTATCTATTTCAAAGGCTTCCATGTCTCTTTCCAAAATATATATTTTCCCATGACAGCATATAAATACAGCAAAAGCATTTAAAAAGAAATGTCAGTGTTTAAAATAATAAAACAAAGGGAATATTATACATTGTTCAGGCCTACTGTCATCATTATTTATTTCATTTCTATACCTCCCAATAGCTAAACTTCTCTGGGTGGTTTCCAGCACCATATAGAATGCAATAGAAATACAGTGTAAAAATGCAGATAAAGTAAAAACATTATAAATATCCCACTGTATGCTCTACAAGTATTACAGATGACCATTAATAACTGTAAGCCACCAGTAAAATGTTTGCCAGCTAACCCATGCATTTATACTTGAATAAGCTTGCTCAGGTCCAAACTTCACAGTGGGCTGGTTCGCACGACTTGACAACCATCATAGGCTGTTTAATCCCTGATGAGCAATGGTATGTACTGGCTGCCATTCTGAATAGTATGAGTGTGTGGGTTGTGGGGGGCTGCCATCCCATCTGAACCCAGCCGTCACAGGATACCTTAACAATCCTGGCTTGCAGTAGGATTATGTGAGTGTTTTAACCCTCATATAATCTCTGAGGACAAGGCTGCCATGATACAACAATCCTTGACTGGAGGATCCATATTCAGATACAACCAAAAGGTACTGCAGGTAATTATGCACATTGAAAAAACAAAACCTTGAAATAACATTGGAAGGGGCATGGGAAGCAGATCATAACAGGTGCCTTGTAACATAGCACAGCGACAGGATATTTTCATCAGGATTCTGGTGTGGGGAAAAAGATCTTAATAATCCTCCCACCTTGTTATGGTGCCAGTCCTGATCAGACTCTTCTCCCCTGTGACATCTGTTTACAACACAGTTCTGTGCATCCACCCACAGGTAAGTGTATATTTTATTGCACCCATAATGCTTTTTAAAGAGAATTGTACCATAGCAAACTATCCATTTCACTTAACATGTAGTTTGGCACCAACACACTTTTGGTAATATTTCTTTGAAGACCTATGTGAGAGAATTGACTTAAGAGTTTTCTCATGCATAATGCAGTTCTGTTTTGTTGTTGATTTTAAATTCCCACATTGCTCAATTGAACAGAATTTGATTTTACACTGGCTTGCTTCTCTTTCTTTTCAATAGTGCATCAACAATGTCCTGAAGTGATACATCCTACATTACAAGGCATTCTTAGTGCCACTTGGGAAAACATCCTAAGTCTTGGAAGATGCCTACTCCACCTGCAAACTCAGTTCTTCTCTTTTTTTCTCCTTCCCTAAATGCTACTTTCAACTTGTTACATTGTGCATCTTAACTCACACAGTCACTCATTTAACACTTGAGTAACACCTTTCTCTGTGTACTCAAAAAAATTAATAAGCAAGTAGTTACCGTACTTGGCAAGGGCTTTTATGATGAAATAAATCTGTCGACAGTTCTTGTTGCATGTTCTGCTGGTTGAGCTCACAGAGATGATTATATTGTATTATATTAGAGGGGAGGCAGGGAACGGTGCTTCCTTTCCCAAGATTCATTAGTTCTGTGCCATAATCCTACCGAAGTCTGGCATGCATTTCACATGAATGTTATTTTCTCAGATTAGGAATGAATGCTGGTAAGGCACCATTAGGGTTTCAGGTTCTCTGTCAGACTTGCCTGCAAAATCCCCATTTGCTTTATTCTGCAAGGCAAAGCAAGAGGCAAAGAATCTGTAAGCCCATGAAAATCAGAGAGCTGTGTTTCAGTTTTAAACTTAATTCCCTTCATCTACTTTCCCACCCCCTACCCCTGTCAGAATAATAAAAACTCGTTTTATGTTTATACTTAATGAGGAGCACAATGAATGTGGAGGTGGCTTCTGTCTGCTGGAATTACCAGGGGAGAGGAAAAGTAAGATTGTGCTGTTGCCAATTTATGTTTGCATTCTACATGTTTATGTCTAAATTATGGGAAGTAGTGTGGCAAATAATTGGGGCAGTTCAACATTCCTATTCCCCCATAGGGAGAGATACTTGCTTCTGCACAAATTCTTCTTGTTCCTTTTGCCTTTTACTTCTCTGTAAGTCAGCAACATTTATCCCATGAAGTGTGCCCTGAAAACAAATCATGTTAGACCTTACACACCCAAATTTTCATCTTCTTCATTTCCCTGTCTCTGTGGAAGAAAACAGTTTATTTCCTCTCTCCTGCTGCCTATCATTGGTCTTTCATTTTCTACTGTGTCTGTACTCTTGTTCATGGTAAGAAGAAGTGTTGTAGAGAAGGAGAGGATCTTGTAAGCTCTCTCCTAGGAAGATCCAATGCAGGAAATCTGACAGAGCACCCCCTGTGTTGCCGAGATGAGATTTGTGAACAGGTTGAAGGAACAAAGATGGTTAATGAAAGGCTTGGATTGCCAAATGGTCCCAATATCCAGTGTTTGCAATGGAAATTAGTTGTCATACCCCTGCTTGTCCAATGGAAATTAGTTGTCATACCCTAGTGACCTTTTTATCTGCTGCAGGCAAGTGGAAATGGCTTCTCCCTGGTGCCCAATTTCCTTGATGACAATGTCTGAAAGCATTTCTACAAGTGATTCACAGTATAGATTGGATAGGTCTACCCAGAAAAACATTCACCATCTTACAGTCTTAGGGTGCCTTTTAGTCTCCTTCATATCCATTCTGAATCCTGTAAATATAATGTAAAATATGTAGGGCAGGAGTTTTAGAATAAACTCTAAATTATTGGCCCTTCCAACTCTGTGATTTTGTTCTGTCTGGCTCTTTATTTTACCAGTATGAACATTCAAATGCTAGATTTAGTGCTGCTTGTGAAAATGCTGCAAAGTACTTTACCATAAGCAGTGCTCCTTTTTATATCAACATAAGCACAATGAGCTAGGAAATTGTGGTTTTGATTAAGTTAGAGGAAGGTATGAAGAGTTAGGATATTAGGCCCAGAATATAGATCCATGGTGAATAACATGTAGATCTTCCACTGTCTTCCTGGGGTGTATTTACATGATAAACATATATCAGTTTTATATTAGTTTACTTTTAATGGCTTCATTGGGAGAATCTTGAACATTGTAATTTGATGGGAGTCCTGAGAATTCTGTTAGACATTCCTAGTCTCCCTCTAGACTGCACACAATTATAGTTCTCAGGATTCTCAGTGGTGGAGATGCCCTTACGGTCAGAGCATATACATATTTGTAAATTTTAATTAAGTTCAGTTGGCCTTCCTCCTAAGTAAGTGTGCCTAAGAGTGCAGCCTGTTCTTCCTCTTTTGCCTGGGAAGTAGGATGACAGACACACTGCAGATTCCATCAGGGAAGGGTACCTTTCCTTGTTTTCACTCCCGGATTTCTAGCACAAAGTCTCTCATTTGTAATGGAGTGTATAGGTGAGTGATACAGAGCAAATTACTAAAGTACCTAGACAGTCTTTTGAAGAAAGGGAACCAAGAGTGGCTTTTCATGTACATTTTGAGGTTTAAAAAGAATGCACTCAAGCGTTGCATACGCCACAACATACCTTGACTGTTTGTAACATGCCTTCACATAACAGTCTTACATGGCCAACAGAGGCTGGTGGAACACTGTCCCAGTGGTGTGCTGCCTTTGAGTTAGACTCTGGACTTGGGCTTGATGGGGGAGCTAACTTCCCAAGATGATACACCATTAGGGGCTCTCTTGTTGCTTTTGATGGGAAGAACCTGGGGTTTCAGCCCAGAGTTTTATTGTGAAGGGACCTCTTCTTCATCCTTTCCTTGCTAGCTCCTTTTAGGAGTCAAAAGCAGACTACAAATGTAACAGCACAGTAGAAGAGGCACCCAGTGCTCCCAGCTTGCTGTGCTAATCTGCTTGGTTTCTGTGCTGACTGCATGGTAATAGGTTGTGCCAGACTAGAAGCTCGGTGGACTGGGGATAAAGGCATGAATAGCTTTGTCTATTTGCCGCTAACTTGCCATAATTCTGTATTAGATGTGCAGGATATGAAGCTCTACCATGTTTCTGTGCTAGACATGCAGAAGGCTTTCCTGATGTACATCTGTCATTAAAATGTCTCAGGCCATGATGGAGGGAAGGGATCTTACTAGCTTTTCTAGCTTTTTTGGTTTCTGTAGTGGACATGTGAGAGGTAGTTCCACTTTATAGAGGAGGAGGAATGGAATGGGCCAATGAAATGCTCCAAACATCTCTTGAGGGCCCACTTGCTTCCTGTGGTGTGCATGGAGGCAGGGGCTCCTCCCTCCCCCTCTCCACCAGCGTAGAAATGCAACGACTTGCCAGAGGAGGGACTGAGTGCTCCACCATTTCTCAGGCAGCCTTTCTGGTGGCGTAGTGGTTAAGAGCGTGGGACTGGGACTCAGGGGATCTGGGTTCGAGTCCCCGCTCAGCCGTGGAGCCAACTGGGTGACTTTGGGCCAGTCACAGACTCTCGGCCCAACCTACCTCACAGGGTTGTTGTTGTGGGGATAAGATGGAGGAGGGGAATGATGTAAGCTGCCTTGAGCCCTTTGTAGGAAAAAGGCAGGATATAAAAATCAGAAAATAAATAAATAAAAATAAAATATACTGGTGTGGGTGACAAGGGAGCAATGAGCTCTCTGCACACCTAGTATGGAACCACAGAAGACTTCTAGAAGAGGAGTGTTTGATCACCAAGTGGCTAAAATCAAGGTCAATGTCACCCACTAGTGGCAGCTTTTCTACATGGTATGTCGAAAGGCATTGTCCAAATCATGTATGGAGTGCCCAGTCATTGGCACCTGAGTGCATCCCAGAAAGAAAAGAAGCCCCAAGATGCATGTATGAAGCCCTACTTTTCAGAAGTCAACATTCAGTAGCCTTAATGGACACTTTCTTCACTGGTACAATGTTTGTCTTTAAACTTAGCTGTTGTTCCAACAAGAATTAGCTTAGTGTTTTGTTTGTGCAGCATAATGGATGGACTACATATGTTTGAATGCTCTGCAGGAATTAGTTTTCCACACTTATAAAGGCAGCTCTCTAATCCAAAGCCTCTTGCTATCTCTGCAGTACTTTCTTAGGTCCTAAATGGTTCTGAATGCCAGCTTCCCTGCTTGTAGCAAGTACAATTCCTTCCTTAACACTGGTGCTGATTTTTTAACATTATGAACTTGATCCATCCTCTACAATATGTGGATTACTGCTAGAGTAACAGGAATGGTATAAAGCTTGAATGGCCAAGCCCTCATGTTTTGGTTTTATATGAAGTGAACCTAAAAATACGATCTGTATATCAAAGCAGCAAATTCAGCCCTGATCTGTCACTCTCACTGAAAGAGAAGTTATGCCTTTCATTTCATTCTGAGGTGAGATTTTTTTGTTCTTTGAGAATGAATATTTAATAGCAGCAGCAGCATTTCGGTATTGTATGGGTTCCTATTAGAAAACACCTGTTACTGACCACAGGGCCTTTACTCAGTGGTAAACAGGTGAGAAGACTGGCAGTGAGGTGTCAAGGAGAGGAACATCACACAGCTCAGTCATCTTCTGGTACAAAACGGTGTTGCCCTGCTGAATAGTGAGTTTGGGAAGGAAGCAGAACCAGCTCAGTATTAGTTCCTTTTTCACTAAGACAGAAGGCACTGCTGCGTGCATAGAACTGGTGCAACAAGCCAGATAATGAGGCAGTCTTGTGAAGGCCTAGCAAACAACACAACACAACAGTGGATGGAAATAAAGTGAGAATTCTGGATCTGACTTACTGCTATTAATTCTGTTGGTATTGGGTGGATTTGCTTTTTGCTTAACAATTTTTGTTTGTGTATTATTCAGTAGATGCTGTTCTGAATTTTAGGCCTTGGCTTGTTTTCTTTATAACTGAGAATACAAGATACTATTTGCAAGAAATTCTTTTAAAATAACTCACTATTTTTCTTCTTTCCTTTTCTTGCTCCTGTATTTAAGTTGGCTCCAACAATGGCAGATCTTGCTTTGTGCCAACGATATACACCAATGCTCTGGAACAACACAAACTTAAGGAAAAAGTTTTTCCTGGCTGTCTCCTACATGTTTGTTTAGTGTGGCTTGGGGGCGGGGGTGGGTAGGATATCAGACAACAATAGTAAAAAAAGAAAAATTGGCTACAAGCATTTTTCTGATTTCACTAGTTATAGCGGCTTGACATTAAGAGAGCTATGTATTTTGGAAAGATGGTGTAAATTTTTAAAGTTTGTTTTCAAGGGAGCAATTTGGCAGACGTGGCTTTTGTATAGCCTCCATTCATTTCATTGAAGTTTTCATGACTCTTCATCACCATAAAAACAGTTTTACTTCTTCAGGGAATCAGTGAGGGAAATAAGTAAATGATACTGTAGAACTGTAGCCAGTTGTGTTTGCCTTATTCTTATTTTTTGGTACCTTAAAAATACAAAAAGTCAGAAATGTGTTTAATATTTACATAGTGTATCCATTTCTTTTAAAGTACATAATTTATTAGGATGCCTTTCCATATTATAGCTCATATTATATCATTTGGTTAGAATGCTGCTTGAAGAGCTGAACTGACAAGTCAAGAGTGTCTGTTCTGATAATTAGGCACAAGGGAGATCACAATAGCTATTTTGTAAGCTGCAGTCTGATCTCTTTTGCATTTACATTTGTTTATTTTACAGGCTTGCAAAGATTTTGTGAAGACATAGAGATGATGATTGGATTCCAGCCAAACATATTCTGGAGAGTCTGTTGGGCTTTTGTGACACCGACTATTTTAACAGTAAGGACCACAACAGTGGGGGCTGATGGGGAAAGCATGTCCTGGAACATCTACATATGACAACTTTTTCTGCCTGCACTATGGATAACCCACAATGGCTAAATCTAGCTGAATTTGCTGTTTCCCAAAGGCAGTAATCTTGAAGCTAAAATACAGGGTGTCTCCAGACCAGGCTTTTATTGTGTGATCGCACTAACTAATTCATGGAATTTTATGGGGGCTCCAGTTGATGTGGCCTTCAGTTTATAACCCTCTCATGTTTCCCCACCACTTCTGCCTTCTTAAGAAAAAATAAGTTAAAAAATACAGAATATCTAGCTAGTTCCTTTTGAGGAGCCCTCCATCTGCAAGCACCTTTCACCAATATACTTAAATATTTTATCTGTCTTAGCTAGATCAACTGTCTTCCAGTAGCTGGATCAACTTCTGCATTGTCTTCTCTCACTGGATTATGCTTTCTCTTGGCTGATACTTGGCTTCCAGCTAGCATTACAGTCCAATATATCTGGAGGGCAGAAGGAGAGGGATGTCTGCTTTAAAGCATCTTCTAATGCAGTGTGGGGCTCAGTGGCTTAGCAGGAAAGATGCTGAGCTTGTCAACCAGAAGGTCAGCAGTTCAGCAGTTCGAATCCCTAGTGCTGTGTAACAGAGTGATCTCCCATTACTTGCTCCAGCCTCTGCCAACCTCCCATGACTTGCCCCAGTTTGAAAGCATGCAAATTCATGTAGATAAATAGGTACCACTTTGGTGGGAAGGTAACAGCGTTCTGTGGGCAAGAGCGTCTAGTCATGCTGGCCACATGACAACAGAAGTGTCTTTGGACAATGTTGGCTCTTTGAAATGGAGATGAGCACCACCCCTAGAGTCAGTCACAACCAGCATGTACAGGGGGAACCTTTACCTTTAATGGTAGTGTAGGATGTGATTTCACACACTTGTGGAAAAACCTGGGCAAGGCCTTTCCTAAACCAGTAGTCACCTGATCAGGAAGGCAGGCCATGATCACAAAGCTAAGGTCTATGCTGTTTGTCCCAGTCCACTGATGGCATAGAAATCTCACTGTGGCTAAGCAGCTTTCCTTGCCACTCCAATTATTTGGGAACGGTCCTAAGTCCTTTTATTTATTTGTAAGCCACCCCGAGGCTTCGGCGAATGGGGCGGCCTAGAAATTCTCTAAATAAATAAATAGGAATAAATGGGAAAGAATCTGAACGACTGAAGTCCTTCTATAGTATTAGGGCAGGAAAAACAACAGTGTGGCATTGGGAAGAATAATCATGAATCAAATGCAGTTTAACCAGTGTGAAGCCTATTCCAGGCCTAATTGTATTTGGTACTTTGGTAAGTATTAAATCTAAAGATCCAGACTTTGCAAGGCACTCACAAAAGCAAAAGATCCTCATGGCATTTGATGTGAAGAGTATAATAAAATAAGCAGTGCTGGAATGATGCTTTTTTTTCCAGAGTATCAATAATTCTGCCATCTTTCTCAGAAGCAAGCCCATATTTGAGGATGGGAAGTGCTGACTGACTGCCAACTACTTATTTATTCCCGAGAATGCTGGTTGTTCTCACAGAGCTGAGCCATTGTGAATAACTGTTCTAGTAAATCTGGCTTTGCTTTTGGAATACATTGGCTGGAATACAGCCAATGTATTCCAATGAAAACTACAAGATGCCATGTATAAAAGGAATGTCCAGGCAGCTTAGCAGGAGTAGCTTCCCAGTGCCACTAGGTGTCACTCTGTATCAGGAGCTTCAGATTTCTCAAACTTGAGACACAAGATGTGTGTAGTTTGGAAGGTCCTGGTACAGAAAGGGAAGGAAATATGTATCATGTTTATATAGCGGTAAAGGTCCATCTGATCATCTGTATTTTATTTTGGGGTGGGTGGGAAAGGAGCAAACATACGTATTAGATAAGCAGCCTGAATCATATATTCTTTCTTATAAGTCTCCCATTTTTATTGGATGTGTAGAAATATGCATCTGTGTATTTTAAAATAGATTGATGACCATTTTCGAATTTCTAAAGGCAGAACAGAAGAGCCATATGTTTCTTCTGTCTGCAGTATAAAATCCTGTGCAAGGAATGTCCTATATTTCTTTCTGAACATGATCATATACTGTTATATTTTCTAAACATCTGCTATTGCCACCGAAACATATAAAAACATGTTTTTTAAAAAGTTTATTCCCTCCTCTCCATCTGAACTCCTTGTTGAAAGTGGAATAAGATACTAGAATCTGCAGTAATCTATTTTTTCCAGACTGGAAGTCTAAAGCTCTGAGGTTTTTAAACATAGGTTTTTTAAATAGTGAAACACAATTTAGGGGAGCCCTGGGGAAACAGTATCACTCTCTCTCACACACACACGTTTTGTGGATCTTTTCCCTTCCCACCCAAAAGTGAACTTTTTTGGACTTTCCTTAATGAAACCAGAAATGTCTCCATTTAATCTAATACTTCAGAGAAGAAAGACTTGGCAAAGTAGAAAGAAAACTAGTTGGCTAATTTAAATACTTACCTACCTCTAATCTAATGTGCATTATATCCAGAGTCTGAATTACATATTCCAGAATTTCTAAGTCTTTTTATTACTTGAAAGGGTATTAATGTGACTAGATTTGCGAAAAGACAAAACTGAGATAGCATTCCTGTTTTATTGGCTTGATCACCTGGACCCCCTGGTTGTCAGAGTCCCAGCAACATGTGATTCCTGCCTCTCCCTTTAAAGAGTCCCATCTTAACCACAGTATCTCATATGGCTGCCCTTTTAATTTACCAGTCTCTTTGCCTACCTTCTTTTGCTGCAATAATTTTAATTCCACTTTCATGTGCATGATGAATTAGATATCTCTGTACCTCTAAAGCTCAGAAAGGTCAAGTAATGCCATCTGCTCCTTACTTGAGTGTGATGTGAAGAGATAATCACTGAGATTATCTCCAAGTTCCATCTTGATATTGGAAATCCAGGTCTGCCAGAGGCCCTGCCCATCTCTAATTCAGGCTTGGCCCTCATTAATCTTGGCTTGGAGTGAGGATCAGAAGAAAAGACTGAGTTTAGCTTTGACTAACTTAGCTAGTCAACATGTTGCACTGAAGGAGGAACTGCTCAGACAGGGTGTGAACAGTAAGTTCTGCTTCAAGACTTACGATTCTTGTCACCAGTCCCATACATTAAATTCTAACATGCATCTGTTCATGTATCTCCAAAAAGCAGTCTGGAAGTTTCCTTCACATATGAATTGAAACAGTGAAATATGGTGTATAAACTGATCTGAGTCCTGCTATATCCACCAAAGGCCGAAGCTTGAAGTGATAAGAGAACTGACAGCTCTTGACAGTCAGAATCCTCATACCTGGATAGGCTGGTGCTCCTCTACTGTTGGCTTATTGACATGTGCTCACCCCTTTTAGTCTTCTGCATGTGCAGGATGCTGGCCTGGCGGCAGAGACAATTGGTTTTGCAGCCACGTTGGCCGCAGTTTGGGAACTAGAGTTGGTCCACTCCTGCCTTATTAAAGTGCTGCCCCTTCTCCCACCTAGCCCATGTGTCTTGTCCACTTGGTCCAACCAGTTGCTGCCTGGCTTCCTGCCTGATAGGCCCTGACTCCTGGCTCTCCCCCTCTCTGCCACTGCTGCCTCTTGACGTAAGAGTAAGTGAATCAGGTAAGCAGCCCAGCTGGAGGCAGCTCCCCCCATCGCCTGCCCCACGGTATTCTTTCTTGCTGCTGCCTGTCCATTCCCCACAATCCTTGGCAGCGACAAAGAGGCAGTGCATGGTAGCATTTTACATTTCGTAGTTTACACACATTCCCAGGGCTACTGATCTACTCCATGAAGGGAGAGAAATGGGCAAGATTTGGTGCACCGAGCAGAAATATTATAGGTTTCTAGCTTGAACAGAAATAATATTTCATATTGATTGTTGAAGATGCAGTATTGTATACAAGAAAAACAGAAATCCAGCCTCACCTGCATCTTTCTTTCTTATTGTAGCCTTCGTTACATCTAATATTTGATGTATTGCAATGGTTAAGATTACAGTTTAAATTGATCCACATCTTCTGAAATAAAGCGAGCCACTTTTATAGGTTCTTTTGTGGTACCACTGCTATAAATCTTCTGCATGAAATTATTGTATACGTAGGCAGTTCGCAGACGTTACTGAATTATGCACCAACACAAGCAGATGCATTGCTCTTTATACAGTAAGTGCAATGGACTAACAAGATAATTACATTAAGCTATACTGCCAATAGACTGCATAATAAAGCTTTTTACTGTAGGTACAAGATTTTGATTTCATTCCCTCCTGTAAATCTAACTTTATTTCATTGATTTCTGTGGAGTTATGCTACATTTATGGAGGTGCAACAGAGCCTGATCACATTGTTGTATACTGATGTGTTTTTATGCATATATAATTTCATAAAATAAATTTGAATATGAGCTTATGTATGTACACACACATTTTGTAAGGTATGTGTGCTTATGCATGGCTAATATTAAAACATATGGCTAAATAAGGTCTTTTTTTTTTTTTTTTTACCAGTTCATCCTTTCCTTCAGCTTCTACCAGTGGGAACCGATGACTTACGGCAGCTACCACTATCCAGGCTGGTCTATGGTACTAGGATGGTTGATGCTGGCTTGTTCTGTTATCTGGATACCCATTATGTTTGTGATCAAAATGCACATAGCTCCTGGCAAATTTATTGAGGTAAATCTAACATCTTCCCTCCATTGTTATTTATTTATGTAGGATACAGGATCACAGTTAAAAAAAACATTTTTGGACGGGTTACAGTTATTGAAAGGTGTGTTGCCATTGGATTGGTAAGAGTGCCTTAGAGATGGCAATTGGGACCGTGCATCTGAAGATGATGTTCGCATGATGATCATTGCAGTCCACTGCAGCTTGGTGGGCTGCAATGCGTGCCGGCAGCTCTTCTGAATATTCAAGCTGCAGCTGGCGCACACAATGGCTTTCTCGTATTGTGGAAACCAGCAAGGACTTAATCTTACTTGCTGAGCCTTAAAACTGTTTAACCCTCATATAAGTCACTCTTGCTTGGGTCACAGAACATGATAAGTCATTATGACCACCTTCTGCAGCTTAAACATTCAAAATGGCCCCCGGTTTGAGGGATCAGCCAGCACTGCTAATGGCTCTGAAGCTAGCGTCACACCGGAATAGTGTGTGGGCTCCCTCCACATGAGCCAGGGCGTCTCATATTTCCCTAGTGCCGCAGAACGGAGGCACCTCTGCAGCTGGCATAAAATGCAGTCCAGCTGTTAATAGTAAATGTATTAATTCTGACTGGCGATACAGACATCCAAGTAGACCAGGACAAGTTTGTAACTATTTATTTATGTAAGCATTTCTGAGTCATCTTTGACTTTAGAAAATCTTCTGAAGGCACCTTATAATCCTCCTTTGCAGTCCCTGTACAGCACACATAAGGGCTCCTTCCCTTGTAGCCATTCCAGTCTTGCCCACTTTATGTCAGGCCATTCAGCAATCTTAGAAAACTCCATCCTTTGCACCATCAGCTTCCAAGCATCTTGGACACATATGCAAAGTCCAGAGTCTGATGCTGGTTTGTCTTTTCATTTCCCTAAATCTGCCTCTGATAGTAGAGATTTAGCAAAAATAATATCCAAGAGTGAATTCTTTCCCACTGGACAAATAAGGAAGGAGGTTTGGTATGTTTAACAAGCACATTTATTCTATGATTCTCAGCCTGTGCTTTAGGGATGATCAGATGGCAATATCTCATTACTATTTCTTCTTGTGGGTAAACATAGGGATGTTATTTGAACCCTTGTCAAAGGAGAAGCATGAACAGGCACAAGTCTTTCAGAACAAGTCTGTGTGTCTCTTCTGATACTACTTGGTGCCCAGGAATCCCAAGACTATGGTTAATTTCATAGCACTTGGAAGGAATGCCTGGCTGTGAGTCAGAGGACTTTCCCAGTAGGCTGGTTCTTACACTGCATATTTGCCCTTTGGTGGGAATGGGTTGTCAACACACAAATAGATGAAACCTTGTATGCTACAGAGAAGGTGCAAAAAATACCATTAAGTGACTAGGCATGGGCCAATTTGCATCTTCATATTAAGCAAGACAGTGGTACTGGAAATACACATGCTACCGTCTTACTCTGGGGCAGGTTAACAGTTTCATCACTCTCAAACTGCAGGTTAATGTGAATTTCTGTCATCCAAGTTTTGCTACACACACTGCAAGCAGGACCAAGCAGGCAATCCTTGCCTTTGGTTTGTCAGCTCCATTTCTCTTTCTGTCTGCCGGCGCATTCAGCTCTTGTATATCTCTCTTCCTTCATGACTGGGGACCAGAGTTTTATACTCTTGCTACACTAGGGCCCATCAGGTTCACCTATTCACCTGTCCTGACGTCACTATCTTCCTGTCAAAAGGAGCAATAGAATTGGTCCCACATGAGAATGTAGGAAGCACTTTCTACACCAAATCTTTCATGGTCCTAAAAAAGATGGAGGCTATGCCTCATCTTGGACTTTATAGAGACGAATCACTTGATTATACTCAGGTACTTCAGTATGGGCACTCTGTCTGCCATTCTTCCTTTGCTTTGGTTTGATGATTGGTTTGCACTGTTATATATAAAGTTTGCCAAATTTCCTCTCACTATAAAGGCAAAATACCTTTCTTTTCTGCATTTTGCATCTGCATAGACAGAGGCCACTGCCAGTTCCTTGCCTGACACTTTGAGCTGTCTATGGTCTAGTTGTTAAATGTATGACTGTTAATTGCACCCAATCTCTGCCTATATGGTATGACTGACTACTTGTAGTGCCCATGAAGACAGGGCTTTTGTGTGCTGTTCACTCCACTTGCAGCCTCCTTCACAAACTTGCCCTCTGTTTGAATATCAAGAACATCAATTTCAAGCTCAATCCCAGTTGTGTCTGTCCTCCTCAAGCCAGGCTTTTTACATTGAGCTCCCTCACCTAGAAGCTATCCATCAAAATACCCTTGGGATCAAAGATAAAGAGAATCTTAGGACTAATGAGCCAGTCACTGACTCAGCCTAACTAACTTGATAAGGTTGATGGGTGGTGGAAGATCATGCAGACTTTCTGTAAGCTTGCAGATACATATCATAATAAATGATTAAAGGCAGCCACCAAGTTATGAACTTTGAATGAGAATCATCCAGTATCATCTCATTACCATTTCTGATTCTCTAGCAACAGCCCTGAGGCACAACTGTTAACTGTTCATGACCATGAGAAATGCTCATGTAAAGCAATTTTTCTGAGGTATCAAGCATCTTGACCCTCTAGTTAGAAAACCAGTGGGACCATGGGATTTCGCTGTAGTTCTTCAGGCTTTGACTACTAAGGCTTTCAAACCATTAGCCATCCTTGTCCTTGGTCTGCAGTCCTGGAAGATTATGATCTGTGTTTTGGTTACTCAAAGATCTTGAATGGTCTTCCACTGTAATAAAGCCATGCTCTGATACGGCTTCCCTTCCCAAGGTTATCCTTGATTCTCATTTGAATCATGACACTTTTCTGTCTGTCTCTTTCCTTTACCTTCAATATTCAAGCTTTCCATTCTTTGGATTTATGGTGAGCTTTTGGGTTTCTAAAAGCTCACCATATTCTTTGGATTTATGGTGAGCTCTAGCTTTCTAAAAGTTGCAAACTGAGTTGTCCCATTGATCACCTCACCTGTTTCTGTTATATTCAGTGCAAAAGAGTCTTAGTGTCATCCCAAAGATTTCTCATGGTCTGTGCATGCCATCAAACCAGCTTAGGAACACACAGAACTCCAACTCTTGGATCTGGTTGGTGTGTATTATACACGGGGAGTAGCTACACGGGGAGTGGCATTTGCAAAAGGCACCTCTGCAGGAATGCCTTGCTGTGGATGGTCAAAACCATCAACTTTCATAACTTGTTAGATTGGACATCAGGACCAGAGCTGACTGCTCCTTTGTATGCGTTGTCTTGCCAGCACCAAATCCACCTCTGGTGGGTCAGCTTGCTACTTGCCCATGTGTGGGCTGCACAGAGACCATGAAGACCATTGGTTGACCTGTAACTGTGGTTCTTCAACTGGATGTCCGTGAAGTCTTGCAGTGCTCCCATTGCCCTGCTTTAGTGTCTGTTTTGGTATGGCGCTTTCTCCCTGTTCCGGGGCTTTAATTGTCCATCTCAAAGAACTGAGTGAATAGGTCGGAGTACACCAGGGAGATACACATTGAAATGTTCAGGAATAGTTTTCTTAGCTGTGGAAGTTTCCTGCACAGGCACAGAGCCCCTGTGTGTGAATTCACAGATGAGCACTCAAAAAAGGCAGTTACAGGTAAGCACCCTGCCTTTTAAAACTGTAAAACAATCATTAAAACGTTGGAATACTATTTAAAAGCATGCTTTGGCTTAATTTTTTTCACAATTAGAGATAGTGTGCCTGCTGAGTGTACATCTGACTTCTACAGTCTCTGTCCTATTTGTCCACACATAACAGAGGCACAAGTACACAACTCTTCATTTTTACGTTTCTGTTGTGAATGTCCCTGTGTCAAGAGCCTGGTTCCAGTTAAGCAATTGCTTCCATCTGGGAAATCAGACAAGTATGCAGTGTGTATGTTGTTGGTTATAAAACAGCAAAGATCTATGTAACAGTAGGGAAGCATTTTTCTGTCAAGAGCCACTTTGCCTTGTGGGTGATCTGTGAGGGACCAATGATGGCCATGAGCAAAGCTGATGCAAAAAGAGGTGGGGCCACTGGCATTTCATCTCTTTTTTCTGCTACCCATTTTCTCTCTCTCACTTTCCATCTCTCTTCCTGGGTTCCTGCATAAAGGACATAGCAATCTTGCCATAAGTCAGATGTGATCACTTGCTAAAGGCTTTTGCACATCCCTGATCTATATGAAGAGCACAGAATATTTTCCAGAGTACATCTGGAGAATACGTGCACATTCACAAAGGAGCAAAATTTTAGGGAGCAAATTCATGTTGGTTTTGTTCGAAGCCATTAAAATAATCATTCAGCATTGTTGGAGTGGTAGTACTGCAAGCTGACTCTCTCTCTCTCTCTATATATATATGTATATGTATATGTATATGTATATGTATATGTGTATATATATATGGAAAGCTCTGTTCTGTAGAAATGGTAGGTTCAAAGGGAGAGATTTTGATGAGTAAGGCAGTCACCCATTAGTTTTAATTGTTGCTGTGAAATAATGCAAGTAAATACTTCTGAACACTCTAAAGAGCCCTACCAAGGGTAGTAGTAATTAATTAGTGATACATCCTTAGTACTTTGGAGACCAGGCTGCATACTTTGGAGACAAATTATCTTTTTGAAAATAAGCAAAGAGCAAGCATAGTTTAGCAGTTGAGGAGGAGGAGGAGGAATGGAGGAGGAGGAGGAAGAGGGGATGATAATGGTGATGATGTTTATTCTATTTCTGTAATGCCCAACTGCTAATGCTCTCTGGGTGGTGAACAAGTACTCTTGCAACAAAGCAAGGAAGCTGTTTATAGTTTTGTTTTGCTTCTGCTGAAATACCTGCTAAAGGGAATTAACACCCGCTAAACACTCACTTAACATACTGCCTTTCCTCCTCACACTTCCCCATTTTCTTTTTCTGTCCAGTCAGTTTATTTCTGAGCTCCTAAACTGGCTTGGAAACGGCTTACATATCACCTAGTCAAAAACAAAGCCAGTTCTTCGCCTTTTAAAGCATAATACCCAAAGCCGTCCCAAATACATCATGTCTCATTTGGAAGGAATGCATTTTCAGCAGCAGTTATTTCACTTTTAGCACAGTATTTTCTGAGATACCCAGTTCGTTATTGTTGATTTGGGAGGCAAAGGTTGCAAACTGGTAATTAAGCAGAAATTAAAATAACTGATATGGAGACTGGATTCTCTTTAATAGGTAATAAACGCATAATTGTTCACTTTAAAGCTTCCCAAATATGCTTCTCCCCTCCTTTTGTATCTAAAAGGCAATCAAATTATATCTTCAGCAAAGAATTCAGTGTCAAGATAAACAAGATTCTCACTGTTTGTACCTCTGCAGAATTAACTGAGGGTTTCTTCCTCCATAGAAGTAAAATAATTTGTGATATGATAATTAAAATCTTTGCTCACTCCCGGCAATGTATAACTTTTTGGTCATCTGTATACTTTTGGGACATTTGCTAAACAAAAATCCAATTATTTTGATGCAGTAACCCACTGCTTGAATGATTGGGCTAAATAATTGAGCACATATCCTTGGTGTGTGAGTATAGGAACTGTGAATGGCTTTCATAGGTCTCATTGCAGAACTGAAGAGAGGGAAAGGAAAAAGAGATGGCAACGGCTGGATAATTAAAATCTGGACACTTTATTTTGTACTAATCTTGCCTGAAACAAACAATGAACGGCAGGATATATCAATATTACTGTGTAGAGTAACTAACACCCGTAATTTCGGCTGATCACCTACTTTTCTAACTGATTTTCTCCCAATTCTAGAGGCTCAAGTTGGTGTGCTCTCCTCAGCCGGATTGGGGCCCATTTTTGGCTAAACACCGTGGTAACCGTTATCAGAATATGATAGACCCACTGGGAACGTCTTCCCTTGGACTTAAGCTGTCACCGAAAGAGTTTGAACTGGGGACACAATGCTAATGAATCCCCTACTTGTGTCCATGTTGTACATCCCATTTCTTTGATTTTGTCCCTCCCTCCCTCCCTCCCTCCCTCCCTCACTCACAGTGCCTGAAAGTGGTTGTTTAGAAAGTAAGATTTATCATTGCATGCCTGTATAGTAACGAACTAGATAGACCACTTTAAGTACTGGGTTTTGGTCTTTATGAATAGTGGTGCCCAGAAAGGCGTACTTTCACTGAGAACAGTGACAATCAATCGGTTTCATTGGAAAATTGTTTTTGTGAGTGCTGGGCCAATTTTGCTCTTAGAGCTAATTCACACAATTTGATTTGTTTACTGAAGGCGCATGGGTGAATTACAAATTGCTGGCACCATCTGGGCCCCCCATAACTACTGCCTCTGCTTCAATTTTGTTGAGAGATGAGTGCATTTGCAACTATATGTGGCATGGTGTAGAAACTAGAGGGAGGCTGCAGGTTCATGCTTCCTATCTTGATTGGCTAAAAAAGTAGGTTTTTCACATGATAAAATCAATATCGCCAAGGCTGCTATAGCCTATTTCATGTAAAACCCAGTAAACACAGGGCTAAAATGGTGAGTAATTTTTGCTGCTTGTGAACAGTCAGGCTGGTTTTCTCATTGATTTTAAAGGGCAATAATTAGGTCTGGGAGCTACCTAGTCAGGACATGTAAAACTATATGAAGACTGTAGTCAAGTGCTTAGGCGCCACATTGGTAAATGCACTGCACATCTATTTGCCCCAAGTTACAACTACCTGAGTATCTTAAGAGGATGTGATACAGAATAGAGTCAAGGAGGTGCCTATTCTGCAAGTTGTGACTACAGGCAAGCTGACTCAGGCCAAAGTCTTTATGACTTTCAGAGATGATTTTATTGAAGTTGATGAGGTCTGAACTTGGAGCATCATACATGAAAACGTGTTCTTGTACTGAGCAATGGCTCCCTTTTTCTGCTTCCAGGGTTTTTATGCTACATGCACACACAAAATAAGAATTGGGTATACAAAGCCACTGAACCTTGCAGGATACAGCTGAGGATGATACATAACATATGGAACTGGATTCCTACCTCGGTAATGCCAGATACAAAGACAGAAGGGTTCTGATGAGTTCGAAGTGAATCTCCCAGTTGTTGCACCATGGGAGCCAAGTGTCGCCCACTGGTTCAGCCCACACGTCTTCCATTTAGTAGCTGCACTGGCTGAGATGCTTTTAAAATATATAGGGAAACAGCTTTTCAGCCCAGTGCACTAATATATTATGATGCTTGGCACTGGTATGAAAAGAGACTGATGAGCCTTTCAAGCTTTTTTAAAAGGCACATGCGGGGCAGGGGGGCTAAAATGAGAGCGGGATGATGCTTTCTGTGGAAAGAAAGCTGTATTTCTGTTCCGAAATCTGGTGCAAGAGTGCCGAGTGGGGGTGGATGGGCACCTCTGTCTTAATTAATTTCACACATTTCAGTTAATAATCTAAGGTTTCCCCCTTTTCATTAAAAATGTCTCAGATCTTCTAAATATTTATTTTATGGTTTTATTTTCTTGGCAAACTGGGGAGAGAAAAAATAGTAAGTCTTAAATTTAATTTTGTCCCGTATATGTTTTTCTTGCTTTCCTTCACTTCTGTTTACAGTCTCTCCTTCTCAAGAAGCCATCATATAATTTGTGCCTAATTTTATATTGCTACAGAAGTATGTATATCCTCGCTTTCACATACAAAATAGTTATTAGTGTTTTACTGTGTAGTTCAGTTGTGTGATTTCCCCCTTTTTTGTTTTTGTTTTTACAAAGTTCTTTATACAGCCTTTTGATGTATTCTTCTCTTTCTGCCAGCAGGGTGAATGGAATAATTGAACCCTGAAGTTAGTCTGTATAAATGTTGCGATTATTCTAAACAATACATAACTTCAGAAGGACACATTCTGCCTCAAAACAGAGATCTTGAGGTGTACATACTTGCTTTTTAGTCTCTTACTCTCATCCTATGTCCATTCCGAACTCCTGTGTCATAAACCACCATCACAAGTTGCGGCAGCCGAGGGACAGTATAAAACTAGAAGGATAAAACTAGATAAAACAGTATAAAACTAGATGCTCAGTGCACCATTCATAAACTGCATACAGTGCACCATTGCACTGGGACGTGTGCAGTGATATACAGGTATTAATCTTAAAATAGTTTTTAACCTATTGGGTAGATTGAACATAGAGCTTGTAAGAATACATTCAATGAACTCCATAGGAATAACCCGTTTATTATGAATGCACTATACATGAGGGAGAAAAATATGTCTTTAATAATTGGCACAATTGTAACCTTTAGTATCCTCTTGTATCCTATACATGCATATATGAGGTTTTTAAAAAGTGATCAGTGTTTATGTAGTGTGTACTAGTGCTGTTATATGTCCCTATAAAATATCTTAGCAACCAGTGTAGAGATGGTGAGTTTTAGAGTAGTTTTGCTTGTTTCTTTCCCCCTCCCAATGTTCGTAGTAACAAATCTTAACTGTACTTCCTTTCAGGGGACTGTTCTTTATATCCTATTGTTCCTTTTGTCTGTCTTTCACATTACAGGGTCTCAGGTAACTCTTCAGTTAAAATTCTGTGTTTTGTAGATGTGCCATTTTCATCTTGTTGGGGGCCATGTTTTAAAACAGAAACTAAAATGACTAAAACTTTATGTTCAAATGTGATCTTTAAAGTACATATTTATGTAAACTATAGAAAACTTTGGGAATGTTCCAGTAAAAGTTAAGCACTTCCCATTGATTTTGGTTAAAAAAGAAGTTCAAATTGATCTTTAAACCACTTCCACTGAAGTCAGAGTTACATGTGCTTGACTGGCTGGTTTGTTGCCTGAAATCCTTTTGCTGAACTTTCTCTTCCAAAGGGCAAATAGCATTGCCAGTTCTTTGCTACTGCTGGATGCCTGTCAGTCTTGAGTAACTCAACCAAGCACACTGCCATCAATTGGAATGGAAAATAAATGTTCTACCAGTGCCCCCGAACCCTATCTTAAGCACAATCTGTTGGGATCTTCTCCACAAATCATCCAGTGACAGATATAGGTAAAGTCCTTTAATTTCACTGGGCAGGTGATATTTCAGCATATTGTGTGTGCCTTTAGGGGGTCTTCATTAATCCCCTTGTAGCTTGAAGAATTAAGGACATTCACCTTTCATGAGCTTACTAGCATTAATTCAGTGCTAGGCCACCTTTGCCAGATGATTCAGTGGGGAGGCATTTTCCGCATTTCTTTCGTGATTTATATCTTGTCTGAGCTATGTTTTGACGATCCACCTCTTGTTTTGGACATAATGAAATTTCATAAACATGAGCTGGAAATTAGCTTTTACAAACCTCAATGGCTAGGGAATAAAAATCTGTTGCACACCAAAATGAATAATCAGCATAGTTTTTAAATGGAATAATGGAGGAAATTAACTCAAGTTAATTAGCACCATTCAGTAGTAACCTCCGTATTTCAGGATGGTTTTATTTTCTTTCATTTTTACCTCTGTTTTAAATCTGACTTCATTTTTATAACCTCATCCAAATACAGTAACTGTAAGTTTGTGCACAGATTACATTTCTGCAGTATCCTATGATTATTTTTAAATGTGTTAGTCATGAACTCTGCTAAAATAACATTCAAAGCAACTACAAAGGAAAGCAAAACAATAAAAACAGTATCAAAAACATCAATTAAAAACCCATTTCCATTGAGCCCCATGCTATGCTAGAAAAAAAGCTGCAGATTCTGGGAGTAGTTTATGTTCACTTTATTAGCAGCAATTGCAATGGTTACAATAGCCATGGTATACATATTTATTTATTTAAAGCATTTCTATCCCTTCTTTTTTTGACACACAGATCTCAAGATGTCTTGAAAAGTAATTGCACATTAAAATACAATACATAAAATATACTACAAAACAGTTCCGATTATATGATAAAACAATCAAAATACTGGGTAAATAAAAAGCTTTTGTCCTAGCACTGAAAAGAATAAAGTGTTGGCACCAGGTGCCCCTCCTGGATTGTTGAAGTTTAGCCCACCGCCTGCATATGCAGCATTTCCCGCATGTCAGAGGAAAAGGGAATATTTGGTGTGTCTCCCACACAGCTTTCCCAAGTCTTTAAGGGCAGCTTTTGCTCAGTGGTGGAGCACATGGTTTGTATGCAGTAGGTCTACCTCCTGGAAGATGGGACAGGGAAGGGATTCTGCTAGAGAGCCACGCTGCATGTGTAAATGATACTGAGTTAGGTGGGCCAATACTCTGAACTAGCGGACCACTTTGCATGGTTGCAGTGAGTGGAATATGCTGTGGAGGCTTATTTCCCCCTGCTGTACATGCTAGCCAGATTCTCCAAATCATGCTTGCTGGTACAGCTTGCTATGTCATCTGTCCTGAGGCAGGACAGCTTTTGAGGGTGCGGGTAAGTCAGCAACCCTCCAATTACTCAATAGCAGCTTGTGGTTTACTGGATATGCTTGCTGCACCAGCAGCAGTAATTGGGGAAATCTGGCTAGATGCATGACAGTGTAATAAGCCACTGTGGCATGTCCACCTTCCTGTGATCATGCAAACGTGGGCAGCTCCATGCATTTGCATCTTTGCAGTCGCACTGTCCAGGTGCTTTCCTTCTCATGGAAAATAATAGGCTCTTCCCGCATGCCTAATGCTGTGTGTTCATAACTGGAATCACAGCAGTGCACACACAGACTGGAGAGTGAAACAGTGGCTCCCGAGACGTAAAGCAGATAGGATGAAATCCAGCCAAAGCATGCTGCATTCTGCATCCTACTGATTTCAACAGGAAGCTGAAGCACATGTTAAACTCTGTCCAGTTGGAAACAATAAGATTTCAGTGTGTTTAACTTTGGCTAAGTTGTGCCCTGATGTTCTCCAACTTCTCTAGTTACTTTTTTAAAAGAAGACGCTGTCAGTGCTGGCTTCATTACTCCATCCACATGCCTGAGAGCACGTGAGACTGGAGGTGTGGAGATGATGGGCTTTTCCTTAAGATGCATTTGTTTGAACTGAAATATACTGCTGAGCTGAAAACATGTATGGCAGCATTAGGGCCGATTCCTCTAACTGTTGGGGCATGTGGCCACCTATAGAATCACAGAATAGTAGAGTTGGAAGGGGCCATGAAATCCATTGAGTCCATCCCACTGCTGTTGCAGGACACCAGGTTACACCACCCCACTCCGATGGCTGTCCAGTTTCTTTTTGAATGTTTCTAGCGTGGGAGAGCCCACCACCTCTCCAGGCAGCTGGTTCCACTGTCGTATTACTCTGACAGTGAGGAAGCTCTTCCTGAGGTCCAGCCTGAATGTGGGTTGTCGCAACTTGAATTGATTATTCCGTGCCCTACACTCTGGCAACCTCAAATGCCTCTGAGTTGGTTCCCTGCAATCCAGTGCAGCCGTCATCACATGGCTGCACCAGCATTTGGCATGCATCAGTTGCTCCAAAACGGGAGGAGCATGCAAAAGGCTCAGCCCTACTAGTTGTAGCAGCTGCAGGCCACAAGCTTCTTGTAAGCAAGGAGCCAGTATGCACAAACCTTTCAAATGATTTTCAAGGGCCAATATAGCTAATGGTGATATAAACTGCAATGAAAATCTGCCATGGAGAGCCATACAAATGTTTCAAGAATACATACCCGGTCTGGACGACTGCAGTGCATGTAATCATATGCTAGTGTTTGCCATAGTATAGAAGCATAACTTGCGAGCTTTGCTGCATTTAGGAAAAAATAAGTATTTTAACATTCTTCCTATAATACAAATAGTAGTAATTTTCCATTGAATCTGATGGCAAAACATCTCTTGACATGAAAGCTTCAGTTGAGGGTGGTCAACATGAACAATTTATTCTCCATTTTGGTCTAGTGCCTATGGTACAGAAGCTCTACTTTGTTTTAAAGAAAACTGGTCTTCATTAGTGTGACCATTTTAGAGAAAGTAAAAGCATTTGGTCATTTCTAAATTGATCAAATATAGTATTTGACCCTAACCTACCAAACTAAAATTGATTAGGTAATAGTAAACCTATTTCATAGCTGTTTGGATTATCTAGTCATATTTGCACATATATGAGCACTTCCTGAACACAGTAGAAGCCTTTTAGGTAACTATAATTTTAGAAAAATGTAAATGTGTTTTTTAAAAGCCATATTTACAGAAAAGTGACATATCTATTTCTATGACTGTTGATCTTGCAAATAGTAGAAAAAGATTGAAAATCTAATGGTAGATTGTCTGTGGCACGTTTTGTCTAAACAATGAGGCTAACTTTTGAATAAGCCAGATGCACTATTGTATACATTAAAATGATGTTCAATGCAGAAATATTCCTTAAGTCATCTGTATAGAGCACTTGTGTTTCTGTTTGACACAGCAGCACTTTGTTTCCAAGAGGAGGGTTTAACAAACTTTAATTGAGAAAAAAATGCTTGGAATATGTTTAGGCTACTATTTCATGTGGATCAAGTTCTTTCTACCAGCTTCTGCTGCATTGATTGGATTAATGTGCCTTTGCACTGGAAAAAAAGTAACGTCTTCTCTATGATAGATTCTTTTTGCCATAAAATGGTCATTTAGCATTAATGAACCACCCCTCTACTCCACCATACCTTTTTATATATATGCACAATTATGTGGTTTATAGGCTTATACTAGAATTATTGCCTATTTTATGAAGATGCTGTTCCTTTATTCCCTATAAAAGTGCATTTTTGCAGGTTTTCTGTCTCAAATGAACAAAGACAAGAATAAGATGTGGATGCTTTCAGTGCAGGCTTGGCAGGTGTTCCTTTGTTGCAGGGAGAGGTTAATCTAGTTCATGCTACTGATATTTCTACAACCTCCATCCCGTTAAGTGTGACTTGAATGGGAGCTCCCCACCACCAGTAGGTCCCATGGAAATGAATAAAGGGATGTGCAGTGGGTTGCTCCCAGGAAGTGTTTCAGACAGAAGCCCTTAAGATGTCTCTGCTAGCCACAATGTACTTTATGTGACTCTGTTTTCCTAGGTTGTACCCAAACTTCTTCCATGTGAGAAACTCGACATTCTGACCTGCCTGGAACTTAGCATTATATCCTAGACTTAAGAGGAAGGGGAGAAATGCATTTAGGTATTAATGCTTTCTGCCTTGGCATCACCATCAGGCTGCCAATAACCAAAGAAAGGGAGAGAGAGGGTGTTCTTTTGAGGGGCTGAATTTAAAATGTGAAAGCTGGGCTGGACCTTCTTGCTTGCAATAGTATAATTTTGCCCACCATGTTTTAAATACATCTTCAGGTAACCATTTGCCTTATAGGTGTATTTCATTGTTAGGAATAAAATTAGTGTTTGATTAGCATACATTGTTGTCCATCACCTAGAGTATATAGTGTACTTTGTGTCTTTTAGGCACTTTATTGTGGACCTATCATGGAATAGGTTAATTCTTAATTACTTGCGTAATGTCATAAATACTTACAGGCATTCTATAGGGGTACTGCTGCCTATGGACAAAGATATGTACCCTAATCAGGACGCTATATTTTCTCCACATATTACCTAATGAAAAAAATTACATTATGTTTCAAAGGATTTATCTCTTATATAGCACCTATGATGATATACTAAACATTATTCATTTAAGAAATCATTATTCTTGAGGCCCTACCTCAAATTTTGTATTTATGTGTACAAATGCAATTTACTGTATTATATATTTGGCTATTATATTCTGATGTTATAAATTAGAATCTATCCTCTAATGTATGAGTTCAGGAAAAAAAACACCTAAATAAATGTCCAGTGTTTAAAAAATACAAATTGTAACTTAGTTTATTGGATATTTTCAAATCTCTCTCTCTCTCTCTCTCTCTCTCTCTCTCTCTCTCTCTCTCTCTCTGTGTGTGTGTGTGTGTGTGTGTGTGTGTGTGTCTGTGTGCATTCTGCCTCAAGCTATTTGTGAAATAACATTTATGTGTTTGCTGCAAGGTCTGAGTGGTGACCAAAAAGCAAAAACAAAGCCTTCAGTGTTCTCAGGGGAATGCAATATCGCACAGATGCAGAAGCAAATATCAATTAGATGGTTAGAGTCTTACCGATTAGAATGCTCTGCGGCACATTGAATAATTAATTACTTATCAAAGAACTGGTTGGATTTGCTTAAATCCTTTTATTGCATTAAATCAATCACAAACAATATTAAATAAAAATAGAGGAAGGAAGCCTGTTTGGGAAGGAGGACCATTCATGCAGGGAAAAGTACAAAAAGGCTGCAATACCAAGCAAGTAACTGTGCATAGGATCATGCTAAAAGACACAAAGTTCAATTAGTCAAGGTGTCAAAACAGGGCCACAGTCAAGCCAAAGTAAAGAATTAAAATCAGATTTATTTTTAAGGAGAGGAACTAAACTAGGTGCCTAAATAAAAAGACATAGCTTGCTTTAAAAAGGCATCATTTTAGATGGATGCATACCACCCCGTAGGCTGTGAAATACGAAGATGAACTTTTGCAGCCTATTGTGCTACTTGTAAAACAAAGGCACAAACATGTAGCAACCCCATTGCAATGAAAAACAAATACTTTTAACAACCCAACTCTAAGAACTAAAAGAGAAAAATCTTATACTCAGTGCTATGGTCTCCCAACACTGTTTGCAAGACCGTAGAATTTTTGCAGTCCAAGCACTGAGGCTCTCAGACCTGGGTACCTGGACTCTGAAGGGACTGGGAAGGCGAGAAGCTGAAACTGCAGAGTTGCACCAGAGTTCTCTTCCCTACTCCTAAATCTAGCCACCTGCAAACAACCTTCTAGATAAAATGCATGGCACAAGGTGCAGAGGCAACCAAGATTAGTGCCACCATCTTTGTGCCTTGCAGCGCTCACTTGTAAGCCTCTGAATTCAGAAGTTTGCAAGTATCTGTTGCGAGAGTGTAGGGATAGAACCCTTAGGGCACAAAGCTATGCCTGTTTAGAAAGAAACACATCCTGCAATCCCAGCATGACTGGCTGCATTATGCTGGGGCCGCAGGCACTTTTTCTGTCTAAGTATGCATAGGATTGCGATCTGAATCACAATTACACTGTAATGTGGAGACAGACTACCATGTCAGCGTATTGGAGAGAGAGATTTGCATCATGGTAAGGCTGTGAAGGTAAGGGGTAAACCATGTTACATTTGAGCTCCATGTTTACAGCTCCACATTTTGTAGGGAAAGCTGCAGGACTCAGTTTAAATTGGGGTTGCAGCACGGGGTGTGCATGGAGTATAATTCTTATTTTAAGCCTACAATTTTCCTTTCATGTCCAAGAGCAGCTGTGGCGGTTCTGGCATGCATTGAAGAAAGTGCTGAACAAAGGGTTAAACCATCCATTATCCTAGAGAACAGGTCCAAGCCAAATCACTTGGTGTTCCCCATCTGTTCTGAGGCTGCTTTTACCAAAAAATTACACTGGGAACTCGCACACACACAGCTGTCATATACTATGCAGTTTGGCCCGAAGATGATCCAAAGTCTTGGATCAGTACAGAGTTATTTTTTGCAGATTCAAAATTGCAGGTTCTTTTTGTGCTAAGAAAGTGTAAGGGCCAGACATTGGGGCGGGGGGGGGGGAGGGGAACATTTCAACAAGTCTACACTGTTGTGCACTGTGGATAATGAAAGGCTTTCTAAATGCTTTAATTCGGATAAGTTGCTTGGATTCAGAATTTATCTGAGGCAAATGGAAGGGTGCTTTCCATTCAGGAAACTAAAATTCAGTGGAGCTCCTGTTGGACTGCAGGGCTGGGCAATCTGTCACACTCCAGATGTTTTGGCCAACGACTTCTGTTAGCCCTGGCCAACAACACCAATGATAAGCATGATGGGAATTAGTGAACAAAACATCTGGAGGGCCACGGTAGAGACTGGAGAGTAGGATGGCTAGCTATTTACACACTGGATGTGATCATTGTTTTCCTTTTCAGGCTTTATCAACAATAATTTAAGCTGTAAAGTTGCTGTTTTAAAAAATAAGAGCTGTTGATACTTTCGGAAACAGCAAATCAAAGCCCTGATAGATGCATGGGGGACATGGAATACAAAATTCAGAACAAGTGGGACAGTAAGTTCTGTTTGGACCAGCTAAAGTTCAAAATATATGCATAAGGCATACAGTAATTTCCTTCCCTCTGCAGAAAGTTCTGTGTGATTTGCCAAGTTGTGTACTTCATTTTGAATGGCAGCAATTTCAAGAATGGTTAGGTTGTGCTCTTTTTTAAGAAAAGAGTTTCTGCCCATTTCAGCATGAATATAATCCAGACAGACACCTCCAGGCCACGTTCTCCTCGGTCGCTTTTAAAGCATCACACTTAGGATACATTTATTACAGACAGAAATCTAAAATTTGGAATCCATGTAATCTTAAAATGAGACTTTTTTCTTTGTCTTGAAAGTTGTGGCATTGTTCCAGTTTTATAATAGCAGACACATTGTTAAATACAAGAAATAGAAAGAGCATGGAAGATCTCACTTGGCATATTTTAACATCATTTAATTTCTAGTGGCAGCCAGGGAAAAACAAATCTATGCTTGCAGGTCAATTCTTGTATTTACTAGGAAGGTATATAAAAACATGACAGATTATTATTTTTATACAGAGCTGTCATGAATAGGATGTGCAGTAGGAAATACAGTGACTGTCATAAATTTTGAAATAGGATATATATCTTAAGGTAGTAACTTATTTAGGATTAATTCTGGTGGTGGGATTTTTAATTAATTAATTGCAAATAATGGTCACGTTTGAAATATTATGCCAGAATTAGCCCCAAGTAAACAAATTGGGATTATGACATATGATCTAATTCCAGAGCATTAAACATGTTTAATGGTGTCTATGTCTATTTCCCATCCCCTTCCCCCAGTGTGGAAGCTGTTTATAATGTCATTCTTGCAGTACGAAAGCAGCTCATCTCCCAGGTAATTGTTTTACCATAGTCCTCACATCCATGCTCTTCTTTCCTCAGCTGCCAGCATTGAGGGTTAAATTCCACATGGGATTATTTAGTAGGACAAACAGCTTTTCCTGTCACCTCTTTTAATGAGACCCACTTTCTTCGCATATGAATCATTTACAATGATGAAAGGAAGACAAATAGCAGGTTGATGAGTGACAGAGAAAAATGTGGCTTTAAACTGTCGACTTTTTATCAGAAATGGAACTTGAGAGGGATTAATGGACGTTATTATATATGATTAATTTCTTCATGAATTTTAAAAAATGAGCATTAAAGTGGCCAGAGCTACAAAGATGGGTGCTAAGGAGCAGCTAAATATATCAACCAGCAAAAAAAGTACAGAAGGTGAGATGACAATATGACACATGTATGATTTCCAGCAGACCATCTTTTTCTCAGCCCAACTTAAAAGGGTCAGCTCTTTCACTGGACATAAAATTCTTTCCTTTTGATCTGTACAACAGGGAGCAGGGACATGGCACAATTATAATTTATAACTTTTTAAAAATCCCATCATTCTTCCAGAATGCACAAGTCAGCACACCTGGTCCTCCTTATAAGACTGGTTGAGAGTGATTAATCCAAGGTCACCCAGTGAATTTAATGGTTAAGTGGGGAAGTTGTACCCAGGCCTCTCCAGACTAAGTCCAACACGACACCTCAAAATACACATAGACGGATTGTCCACTCATGTCAGTACAATGAAACCAACTATTATGCACTAGAGCATGGTAGGAAACCTCTTGTCCTTCAGATGACTGGTCTCAAACACTCATCAGCTCTGACCATGCTGGATGGGATTGTTGTGGGTAGGAGTCCAAACAGGTAGGTACAACAGGTACTAGGGTAAGTAAACCATTAAGAGAAGGGCTGTATCGCAGTGGTACAGAACAAATACGTTTGAAAAGGCTTTCAATTTCAATCTCCAAATATGGCTGGCAAAATCCCCTGTATGGCATCCTGTGGAGGCACTCTCTGTCAGCGTACAGCAGCCTTTTCCATGCTTGCTGGAGGTACGGCCCAACACATCTCGAGGAAAGCAAGTTTGAGAAGATGGGTGTATTTTATGTACCCGCCTACAACCCTGCATTGGAGGCGGAAAGATGGGCCAATGGTCTAACTTGGTATCTGGCACCTTCCTATTTTCTTGTTGCTAGTCCCTTGATTGCATTGTGAATTTTTCTCCGAGTCCTTCCCAATCTGTAGGCGCCCATTTATACATGGCACTTCCACACAATCAAAGCTGGGTCCACCAAGCAGCTTGCTGTCTTCCACCAATACGGCCACTGGCTAATGGGCTCATTCATGTGGCAGAGCACATCACCAAGGTCCCCTATCCGGATGGGTGATCTGTGTGCTTGTCCACGGCACTGTGCTGAGCTGACTCACTTGTTGGATGTCCCCTCTGCAGTGACCTAGGTCAGAAAAAAAGCAGGATTTTTAACAACTTCCTGCCCAGGTACAACAAAAACAAACTTCTACCAATTAACTTTAAAGTATGACTTCATTTTTCAGCCCGGTTGCTATTTATCCTAGGTCTGTTCAGCCATTGCCAGATTGCACATTCACTGAACATGTATGAGAAGTAATTTGATCACAATTTATATCTTTTATGGAGGTGAGCAGTGCGAAGGCAGTAGGAAAGTTCATTGCTCACTGAGAATAGCAGAAAGGATTGTTTGTTTGCTACCTTTAGTTGTTTGTACTTACCCGTGTACTTGCAAAGCTGAGATTAGCCTGCTTACTAGGCATAGGAAAGGGGACTATGAAGAGAGCTCATAGGACATAACTGATGCACTCAAAATATGGTGCTGGAGGAGAGCTTTGCAAATACCTTAGACCAATAGAAAGTTGAACAAGTGTGTTCTAGATCAAACCAAGGCAGAACTTTCCCTGGAGACAAAATTCACAAAACTGAGGCTGTCATACTTGCATTATGAATAGGCAAGACTCACTGGACAATGGTGCTGGGGAAAGTCGAAAGGTAGAAGCAAAGAGGAAGACCAGCAATGAGCTGGCATGATTCCATAAAGGAAACCACAGCAGGGCTATCCAGGATGGGGCATTTGGAGGAGATTCATCCACTGTACTGCCATAAATCAGAGATGACAGCATGGAACAACACTTCCTGCCCTTTAACAGAACTGATCCCTATGCAGTTTAGAAAAATATTAAGTAGGGTGTTCCATTCAATATCTAGCATACTCCAATGAGCAAACTCTTCAAAGTTACAGATAACACATCAGATTTCCTAAAAATGAAAAGAATAGTACTGTTCTTTTTATGATTATGGTGGTCAGTGTGCATTACCCTGAGGAAACACCTAGTCAGCTTTTGAATAGCTTGCAAAATTCAGGACGTGCGTGGAAGTTACAATGCACTAAAAAGAATAGGTAAGTTTATTGAAACTGCTCATCTGCACTAGTTAGCAACCCCAAAAAGGGGGAAAAATGCCTGAGTAACTGTAATTTAGAAAGAGGGGGGAGAACCAGAAAAGATCAAAGTTGCAAGCTTACATATACTTATCTGGCATAAGTCCCATGGCACCCTTTAACTAGCATTTCCTCATTATCTACCTTTTGTATCTGGAAGAATACTGAGAGGTTGCTGCTCGCGCTCGCTCGCGCGCGCTCTCTCTCTCTCTCTCTCTCTCTCTCTCTCTCTCTCTCTCTCTCTCTCACACACACACACACACACACACACACACACACTCTTTCTAATATTTTAATACATGTGGTTGGAGCTACTTGGAACATTCTGTCTGTTAGCATGCAATCCATAATCTTCTTTATCTTCCTCTTCTAACATGTGCCCTCTAGAAAAAAGCAGTCCTGTTTTGGAAATGGGCACAGCTTCTGCCGCCGGCTGCCTGGCCCAAGCTCCAGTTGCATGAGGTAGCCTCGTACAGCCACATGGTTCATGGCTGGAATTAGGATTCATGTGGTGGTGGTGGAGTCCCCTTCTCTACTAACCGATTCTGGTAATCCCCCTGCCTGCCACCAAGCCTTCTTATTGCTCTGATGGGACCAATAGGACACTGTGTGGCCACATTGGTGCTATGGATTCCCAGTCCTCAGCCTCCAGTCCTCAGCCTTTCTTCCCCATGATGCACCTGTGCTGAAGACATCATTTAGAAGCACTGATTACACAACATGCACATTTGGAATTAGCCCTCCGAGCCTCAGAGCCTTCAGGACAGGTGGATGATGGATGGAGATGCAGGCAGGGAAGTGGGGTGAACAGAAGGGTCTGGGATTCACAGCAGGGGATCATTCTCCCCATCCCACCCTGAATTACAGGCTGTGGCTGCAGTAGCATCCTTCTAAAGGAAACTGAACTAGGTAAGCACTGTGATGGAGGAACTTCTCACTAGTTGGATGTAACAGCATTTAAAATTCCTCAGTGAATGAAGGGGGTTTTGTACGATGCCTAAAAATAACACCGTTGGAACTAAGTGAGCTGCTTTGGGGAGCATTGTGATGATGTTCTTAATAGCTTTCCAGTTTTGTAGCCATTCTTTATTGATTTATTAGTTGCATTTATATGCTGTCCCATAACCTAAAGGCTCTGTAGGAGGCTTACAATAAACATCATGTCAATTTAAACAACAGCAACTAATACAATTCATTAAAACTGTATAAAACCAGTAAAACAGTACAAAACAATGTAGGATACAAAAATAAGATACAGATCTGGCAGTGGAAAGAGAAAAGGATGTGTTGGTTGCTAGCACACCAACACATCCAACATTTTCATAAGTATGCACTGCAAGGCAATTTTAGTCAGCAGCTCACCTCTTATTGAGGGAACCCCTGAATCACTGGGTAACTTCTAACAGAGATGGAAAAGTACCGTTTTTTCACCACATCTGTTATTTCAGGGTACAGTTTTGCAAGAAGCTGCTTGTCTCTGTCAAGTCCAACTAATGGCTAATCTTTGGAGGTAAAAATGAGGTAAAACTCAAGCCATCCTTTGCTGTACAAGCACTACTTCCGTTAGTTTCCAAATGGTCCAAGCAGGATAACATACAAAGGTGCCAGAGCAGATTTTAAACAGAACACTGGAGGAAGGCCAACAGGCGCTGGGAACCAGCTGATCCTGGTTAAATCATCCCTTGGAGATGAAAGGAAAATATGTCAGATTGTTCAAATGTAGGAGGGAAAGGAAGAAGCCACAACATTTGGCAGGACATGATCACCAGTCAGAAAGGTCCAAGGGCTGAAACCTAAGTTGCATGCATCTGAGGAAGGACAGTCTTCCGGTGTTTCTGTGCAAATGTTAGAAGCTGCCAACTGAAAATAGGAGGGCTGGAGTGCCTAGTTTGAAAGAGAGGCTGGATATAGAGGATGTTAGGGCAAGCAGGTGGAATGGAGAGAACAAGTACGATATGGTCGCCTCTGGATATAAAGTGCAAAGGGAGGACAGGAAAGGGAGTGCTGGGGAATGTGATGCTCAGGATATCAAAGGTGTACATCAAAGAGGGCAGAAAGTCCAGCAGACTTGACTGCATGGATTCCTCAACAGAAGCACCAAGGGAGACATGGCCTGGCTGCAAAAGGTCCCAGGTATATGCTATTGTCCTCCAGACCAGAACACTCAGGGTGAACCTGGGATGGAAAACGAAATCAGAGAGCGCTCAAACAAAGATGGTGCCACAGTAACGGGTGACTTCAAGTACCCACATATCAATTGGAGAAATGTATGTTGCAGTTCTGACAAAGAGGTTAAATTTCCCAGTGTTCTAAATGACTGTGGCCTAGAACAGTTAGTCATGGAACCAACCAAATGGGAGGCAGCTCTGGATTTAATCCTAGGTGGGATTGCCCAGAACAAAGAATGCATGTAAATGTTGCTGAACCAATTGGAAACAGTGACCACAGGGCTATTCGATTTAGTGTATGTTTCAGTGGAAGATAGATAAAGATGTCTGACATAGTTGCATTTACTTCAGACTTCTCTAAAACGAGGGAACTTGTAAAAGGAAAGTTGAAAAGGAGATGCAAGGAGGATGAATCCCTTAAATCCTAAAAGGTTACTCAAAACCACAATAATAGAAACTCAGATGGAAAGTATATCACAGGTTAGGAAATGTAGCATGAAGTCCAAGAGGTCCTCAGCATGGTTAACAAATAGAGAAAAGGAAATGATTAGAGAAAAATAGGATGTCTTCCCTAAATGAGGTAAATAAAAGGGAGCACAAACATGCACAAAGAAGGTTTAAGCAGACAATAAAAGAAGCAAAGAAACATTTTGAGGGGCACAACACTGACAACATCAAGACCAACAATAAATAAGAAAATACACCATAGGCTGATAATGGGATTAAAGGAGCACTAAATGAAGATAAGAAGATTGCAGAGGCACTGAATGATTTTTTCCATCAGTCTTTACATCAAAGGATGCAGAACAGATAGATGTTCCTGAATTTATGTATTCTGGGAGGCAGTTGGAAGAATTAAGGCAGATAGAAGTGACGAAGTGACAGAAGATGAAATACTCAGGTTTATTGATTGGTTAAATCACCAGTTCCAGATGGCAGTCACCCTAGACTTCTTAATGAGCTCAAATGTGAAATCATTGACTTTCATACAAAAATGTGCAATATTTCCCTTAGATATTTCCTCTGTGCCAGAGGACTGGAGAATGGCCAGTATGCACCAATCTTATAAAGGGATGCAGAAGATCTGGGGAATTAAATGCTGGTTAGCTTAATGTTTGATCTGGGTAAACTGCTTGAAAGTATTATTAAAGATAGAATCAGTAAGTACACAGAGGAACAGGCTCTGCTGAAAAAGAATCAGCATGGCTTCTGCAAGAATAAGTCCTGTATGGCTAACCTATTAGCGTTCTTTGAGAATGTCTATAAACTTATGTACAGGGACAACATTGTGCCTATGTAGACATTGTTTACATGGACTTACAAAAGGTTTTTGACAAAGTCTCTCACCAAAGACTCCTGAACAAACTCAGCAGTCTGAATATGGGGAAGGGTCCTGTTATGCAACAGTAATTAGTTAAATATCGGAAAGCAGAGAGTGGGAATAAACGGTGATTTCTCCCAATGGACGGATGTAATGAGTGGGGTCCCAGAGGAGTTTGTATTTGGACCAATGCTTTTCAACTTATTTCTAAATGAACTGGAATTAGGAGACAGCAGTGAAGTGGCCCAGTTTGCTGACTGAACCAAATTATTTAGGATGGATAAAACAAAAAGGACTTGTGAGGAGACAAGCTGGCAGAATGTGCATCAAAGTGGCAAATGCAGGTCAATGTAAGCAACTGTAAAGTTAAGCATATTGGAGCCAAAAATCCGAGCATCAAGTATAAGCTATTGGGATGTGAGGCGGTGTCTGATCAAGAAAGGGATCTTGGGGTTGTGGTGAACAGCTTGCTGAAAATGTTAATCTTGTGCATTGTGAAAAAAGGCAAACTCCATGTTAGGCATACTTAGTAAATGAATTGAAAACTGAACTGCCAAGATCATATTCCCCTTATAGAAATATGTGAAACAACTGCACTTAGAATATTGTGTATAGTTCTGGTCACCACACCTGAAAAAAGGAATTGTTGATTTGGGGAAAATGCAGAAAAGGGCAGCTAAAACAATCAAGGGGTTGGAACAACTTCCCTATGATGAACAGTTGCAACAGCTGGGATTATTTAGCAGGAAAAGGGTAAGTGAGGAAAAAAGCAGAGAGAAAAGTGAGAAAAAAAGGAGACACGCTAGTGATCAAACCGGTCAGTCCTAGAGGAGATCAACCCTGACTGTTTTTTAGAAGGCCAGATACTGAAGATGAAACTCAAATCCTTTGGCCACCTAAGGAGAAGGAAGGACTCCCTGGAGAAGAGCCTAATGCTGGGAACAATTGACGGCAAAAGAAGAAGGGGACGGCAGAGGATGAGGTGGCTAGATGGAGTCACTGAAGAAGTCGGCGTGAGTTTAGGTGGACTCCGGGGGATGGTGAAGGACAGGAGAGCCTGGAGGAATGTTGTCCATGGAGTCATGATGGGTCGGACATGACTTCGCGACTAACAACAAAGAAATGTTTACAATTATGCAAGTTGTGGAGAAAGTGATGAGGATGACATTTTTCTCCCTTAATACTAGATCTCAGAGTTATCCCATCAAAGTGACTGGTGGACGTTTCATGCCAGATAAAAGGAATTGTTTCCTCACATAGCATGCTTAAACTCTGGAATTCACTGACACAGGAAGTTGAGAGGACCACCAATCTGGATGGCTTTAAAAGAGACTGGAGAAATTCATGGAGAAGGCTGCTAATGGCTACTAGCCTTGTTGGTTATGTGCTGCCTCTGTATCAGAGGTGGTTCGCCGACATACACCAAATGCTGATGATCTTGAGCAGGAGACTCTCTTTTACCTGCCCTGCTTAAGGGATCCGGTGTACCACTGTGTGAATGCAGCACTAGATTGGATGGATCGTTGGAGTGATCCAGCCTGGCTTTTCTTATGACTGTGGTCCTGAGATGTTTTATGAACTGAGAGACTAGAGATAATCTGAAGACTGTCTACAACTATGTTAATCCTTCACATTAAGACACTCCTCAGAGGCCCATCTTCCAGCTCTCCTTCCAGTTTGAGGTTACATGGGTGGTGACCAGAAAAGTACGCTGTGGTACCCTGTTTGCCCTCCCACTGCACCTACTTGAATATCTTTTTAATGTTAGCAGCTGACTGAAAACCTACTTTCTCAGACTTCCCCTGACTCTTATTCGATTTGTGCTGGCTTTTAAATTGTGCTTAGTTATATGTTTTCCTCCTGCTGTTTCAATTGTTACACTAATGACTTTAAATTATTTTTAAAGTCTCTCCAGCAGAGTGATCCTAAGACCCCTAGACAGCATGGGCCCTGGGATGCTTTAGATTCCCATCCCAAGTTCAGAAAAAACCTCTGATCTGGGAGGCAGGATTCCACCACATAACCCTGTGGCAAGATTGGAAAGAACCATGCTGTCTGCTTCTCCAAGATTGCCAGAGCAACCTCAGAGAAGGGGTAAAGAGGCTTTCCTTTCAGGGGTAAGGAGGGGAAGGAGACATATCTTAATGGACCTCCAAGCCTTTTTCTTCCCCAGGTGAACTGCTTCAGTTAGACTGCCAATATCAGCTAGTAACCTGATTTGCAGGATCTGTATCAAGAGCTAAGAGCATCCATGCATCTCCTGCCCTGCACAGGATGCCCCACATCCTCTGAATTTGGGGGTTTGTGGGCTTCCCCACTGGATTATGCTCTAAGTCTCCTGGAAATGCTATTCAAGTTTGGAAAGGGCAATTCTCTCCCCTAAAACTGGGGGTATGCTTAAATGCTAGTATTAGCCAGAGGTTCTATAGAAAACTTTGAACATGGCAATGTTTATAATGCAAATATTGGCATCTTTCATTTTTCAAAAATATTTTAGAAGTTTGCAGGCATTTTTATCACACTAATATTAATGAATTCAGAGGTTCATGTTATGGGATATATAATGTGCTGTTTGAAAATTGGATTTTCGTGTTCCTTGATATCTTTGTTTCTTTCTCTTTGTAACTCATTTTAGATATTTCCCTCAGCTTTGGACGCAAGCTATTAGTTTTAGTTAGGGCTGCCAAGTCAATTTTTCAAAGTCAAACTCTGTGAAGTAGAATTTGGAATATATACTAAGAAAAAAAAAAGAATGCTTCTGTTGTGTAAATCTGAAAAGTTCCTCAGAATACAAAGGCTAGAAAAGATTTCCATGTTCTGTGCTCTGACTACACCTAAAGAAAAATTGTGTTTAACTAGCTTTCATAGGATGGGACAAGTAGATCATGAATATCCTAGCTAATTAGTTTACTATGCTCCTTATTCATCAACTCAGTTTCTGAAGCATCCTGAACCACACAAAAGTGTCTGTTAACAAAGCAAGAAAGAGACAAATGCCATCAAATTATGTACTGCCTAACGGTAAGCCATAATTCCTTTGATGAGATATTTTCATTCCAGCTTTCTTGCCTCCTTAGGCTGCAAATAACAGACACACATTGTAATTGTATGTATAGTTATATAAGATTTTAGTACAGTGGCCTTATTCCTAGGTAATCATAGTTAGGATTGCAGCCTTAATAAGTGCTTAGTGTACTTATCTGCCATATTCCAACTAAAGCATCACACAGGCCACAAACAAAGCAACTGATGTGTAAAAAGCCAGTGATGGACTTTCATAAGAACATAAGACTTTAAGAAGAGCAAGATCTGTCTTGTCTGCATTCTGTTCCCACAGAGGCCAGCTAGCTATCTCTAGGAAACGTGCATGTTGGAAAGGAGTTCAGTACACCCTTCCAGCCGTGTTCCTCAGCAAATCATATGCAAGGCCTTAGGAGACCAGAGGTTGCATACAGTCATAAGGACTAGCAGCCATTGATCCCCCTGCTTTTCCATGTATGAATGGGTTCAGATGACACAATAACCCACCCTCAAAGATCAAGTATGGGCTGCTGCTGAAAGATGGGTTGCTATGCTATCTGAACCCACCCAAGGAAATTAACCATAATGAACAACCAAGCATGGGTTCTTTTCATGGGTTGTTCATGGTTAACAAGCTATGTCTTGTCACCTCAGCTGGGTTCAAGCAGAGTTCAATGACAATGCACAGTCAGCAATTAAATGTGGGTTATCATGTTGTCTGAACCACATTAGATAAAATGTTTCATCCTCTTTTAATGTCATCCAAAGTGGTATGTTTGTGGAAGCGGCTGTTTGTGGAAGTGAATTCCATAGTTTAATGATGTGCTGTGTGAAGAGATACTTCCCTTTATCTGTCCTTAATCTCCCACCAATCAACTTCATGGGATATCCCTGAATTCTAGAAATATGAAAGAGAGGAACAAAATCTCCCTAGCCACTTTTTCCATCTCCATGATGCCTCCTTTCATTCATTCAAGGCTAAACAGTTCTAGGTGCAATTTTTCTTCACAAACAAGTTTTTTTTTCAACTTCTTGATTATTTTAATTGTCCTTTCCTCTGGTTTTTTTCAACTCTAAAAATCCAGCATTTTTAGGTGAGGGGATCAGAATATGCAGCGTTCCCAGTGTGATCAAATAATGGGATTGTATCGCAACAGCAGGTGTAGTGTGGTGGGGAGAGAGTTGGACTGGGGGCTTGGGAGATCCAGGTTCAAGTCCCTGCTCTGCCACGAAACTCACTAAGTTACACACTCTCAGCCTAACCTACAAGGAAGGATTGTTGTTGGGAAGATAAAATACAGCTATGCAAGCTGTCCTGGGTTTTTCACAAGAGAAAAAAAAGGCAGGATTTAAAGGCAGTGCAATAATAATAATAATAGTAATCAGACAATAGAATATTTGATGTTTTATTTTTGATTCCTAATTATGCCTGACATGAAATTTGCCTTTTCTCATCAGCAGCATATTGGGTCAACATTTTCATTGCGCTGTCCACCACCCATTCCTGGGTGTAAGAGTAAGTCTTGACCAGTTGCTAAAAATATGTCAATATTGGTAGCCGGTAAGAGTTTTGAGGAGTGAATTGCAGCAGGTGAATCTTGAAGCCTGCCATTTATGCACCTGTACACTCACATTTGTGTAAACAGGCTAGCGGTTTCTTCTAAATGGGCTCAGTGATTGGGGGAATACAGGCAACCGGCTGACGGCGCCTCGCAGCAACGGCTGTGTAGTAAAAGCCTTCCTGTGACTTAGCAGGGCGAAGCAGACGTCTGTCCCACTCGGCCGGGAGAAGTTCGGCTCTAGGTGTAGACTCACTGTCTGTCCCCGGGGGTGGGACAGGGGCGCTTTACAGCACCTCGAAGACTAACAAAACCCAGCTTTCGTGGGCTGAGTCTCTTGCGGCAGATGCATCAGGGCTATCCTGATTCGGCAGGTGCACTCACAAGATGGGGAAAGGGCGTGTGTAGGGAAGGGCGAGCAGCTTTGGCTAGGTTCACGGGAGTGCAAACGGAGACACGCTTAGCTAGGAGTAAGTGCAAGCGACCTCCATGGGGCTTACTTCTGAGTAACCGCGTCCAGGGGAGCCCTGCAGGTCCATGCGGTTTGGTTCGTCCTGGTTATTACTCACGACGGATGGCGCCGCCAGCAGCGCGACCCCCCTTCCTGAATAAGTTGATCAGATGCCTGGACGGCGTGCTACTTGCTCGGCTCCCTCCGATCCGCCTTTGGCTCCTTCTTTGGGGAGGGAGGGGGGTTCGTAGTGGTTCAGACTGATCCATTAGGCTCCAAGAGGGGGATCCACCACGCCACTGCTGAGCTCACGGTGCCACTCTCCGAACGGCTGGCGGAGGCAACTGGAGGCGGCAGGGGCGTCGGCGGCGAAAGAGCTGAACAAAGATTGAACGTCAGGCTGGGCGTGAGCCGCGCAGCCCCACGGGAAAAGGCCGTCTGAGCAGGGCACCATCCCCACGGAGAACACGTGGGCTCTTCCAGGGTAGCAGGTCTGGCCGCCGGTGGTGCTTGCGCCGCTGTCTCTCTCGCTCTCGCTCCTGCTCCAAGCCCTGGCAAAACAAGCGCTTCAAGTTTGAAGGCTGATGCTCAAAAGAGAACTGCAGCCAGGCTCTGCCGTGCGGGCTCTCTACGGGGAATACAGCGCGACCAGCCCAGATGGATGTAATGATAGGCGTTTGGGTTTGCCTGGCCGCTGCAAGAACAGGTAAGACGGCAGAGAGGTGGTGGTGCCTGGTGGTGGGATCCCCGCCCCAGTTTCGCACGGGAAAGGACGTGGGGAGCCGCAAAGAGGCATCTTCTTTCCTGCCTGCAATGGACAGGGGTTATTAATAACGAAGATATATCAGTAGGAATAATCGCGCATTCTCTGTCTCTCTTGCAAAGACAATAGACGTGGTAGGGGATCCTATCCTCCTCCCCCCTTTGCCACTATAGCTGTTTTTTCTGTCTCCCTCTTTCTTTAAAGTGGGGTCAAGGACCACTGTTACTCTCGTCCGCGAGTTAGCCCAGAAACTGGGCTGCGTGTGAATGAATGGCAGTCGCCCTCAAGGAGATCGCGGGAAAGGGGTGGGGTATTCCTCATTATTATTTTTCTTTTAAAAATGGCATTCGATCCACCCAGCTTAGAAAAGCGACAGTATGGATGTGGAGAGAAAAAAAGAAAAAGGGAGCCCCCCCCCCCCACACATCCACAAAAGACTGGGGAGTACGAAGAAAAGAGGCAGGGGAAGATCTGGGGATGCTGTATGCCTTGCAGGATCAAAAAGGGACACGCGGCCCCAGGACGCAGTTCCCTTACCCCATCCACCCTCTTTTTCTTCTGCTACGGCTCGCAAGGCAGAACTCGGAAACTTTGCATTGTAATGACAGCCGCTCTCTTAGGACCGTGCGAGTCCTGCTCAAACCCCACCCCAGCCAAGCTGTTTTTGGAAGCACCGCTGCTTCGGTACCAGAGGCAGGAGGAGAGGCAGCTGAGCCTTCTCTGTATGTATATCAGTCATTGCTGCAAACCTTTCTCCCAGATCCACAATGTATCACCGCACCCCCCCCCCCCCCGCCGCGCATCTGACCTAGAGGCTTTTCGCCGGAGAATCGCAGAAGGCAAACACCAGCTAAGGATTCCCGTCCCCCCCACCCCGCCCGCTGCCCTTGTTAAGACAGTGGGGAAAAAAGGTGACTTCTACCTGCCAGAGGTAGATAATTTTTTTGTGTGGGGGAGAAGGAAACCTCAAGAAAATGAGTCTCCTCCTCCTCCTCCTCCTCTTCTCTCTCTCTCTCTTTCTCTCTCTCTCCCTCTCTTTCTCACAAGGTTTAGGTTAGTGTTATTCCATTAGGGATTTATTCTCCCGAAAAAATCCGGACTGTCTATTTCTTGGCTTTGCACATGGGTGGCACTCTTTTATTGTCTTCTTAGCCCTTAGATAAGCAGCAAGCTTGGCTTTATACTGAAACAGCATGTCTGTTCAGGGAGGAGGAAAAATATGAATGGGGGGATACACAAGGATAAGATCCACCGGAGATTTTGAAATCAAGTGCAGTGATACTACCTAGCCCATTTGAATGGCTTTGATTTTTTTAAAATAAAAAAAATCTATGAGGAAATCAGTCAGTGACACTTCAGGGAGCTGTGTTTGATAAGCAGACTTGTGCTGCAAATCTTGTTGCTGTTTCTGGAAGGTTTACACTGAGAAATGCTCTCCTGTTGGACTGACTTTTGAATGTTCTGGACCTTCTGTTTCTTGTGCCTTCCCAAGATGAGTTTGCCTTCCACTGGCTCATTTTTCACCTTCTTGACATCCGTTTATGCCACTCCACAAAAAATCAGCAAGAAAAGTTTAGGGAAACCCACCAAGCATCCTTTGGGTCTGTTTCAGAAGATGGAATGGATTTAAAGTACCAAGAGAAGAAGCTTTAGGGAAGCCCACCACACTTCACTTTTAGAAAAAGCAAAAAGGGCAGTTTCCCCAATCTGTTTATTTCGCCTAGTGGAGGAATATGCTGCTCAGTGTCAGTATTCACAATAGTGATTTGCTGGAGTATTTCAGGTCACAAACCCATTATATTATAAAATGATGGGAGAGAATGGGTAGGGAAGCCTCTGTCTGATTCCTTATTTAGCTCCCTGTCTTCAGTCTGTAAGAGCACATTTTAAATGAGACTTCACTGGAATGGACTGCTTTTTAGAGCAACTTGATTATAATGTGGAGAGCCTGCAGAATGCATGGAGGGGATGTATGTGCACTGCTATCCATATGTCTTTCTCTTCTTCCTTTGCAGTGAAGGCCATCTTAATTAAAAAGGGTGTCTAAATAAGAACAGTCCTCTAGGGCTGTGGAGCTTCTATATGCAATTAAGAAGAACCTGGAGAATGTCCTGTACATTCTAATCAAAAACATTGATTAGAAAAGATATGCAGGAGCAGTTTGGATTTTCTGTTAATTTTGTTTAGTTTATATTTGCTCAGAGTTCCTAGCTTTAGATGCTTTTGAAGGAACTTTATCTATAGTTTTTCTTAAATATGTTCCCCACAGTTGAAATGACACACAATCCACTATTTCCCCTTATTTCAGTGTATCTCTAAACAGACTTCTCCAATCCAGTACCCTCCAGATTTGGACTACAATACCCAGCATTCATAATCCCTTCTCTTGCTGACTGGGGATGATGAGAGTTGAATTCCAGGACATCTGGAGGGCACTTGATTGGTGAAGACTGTTCCAAAGTTGCAGTACTAGGAATATTTAGGAAGTTACATTTAATTCAGTGGTAGTGACAGCTTGGACTGAAATACTTCTTAGCATTGAGCTGGCAGCCTTTAGAGAGATATATGAATAAAGTAAAATATTGCAGCTAATCCAGCAGCAATATGGCGTAGGTCTATCTTACATCTTTTGCCCAAAGCTAGTGTAAGTTTAAGTTAAGACTGAAGGACAGATCCATTATAATATCTTCTATACCTAGGAGGGCTGCTGGAATCAGTTTATTATGGCCAAGTAGATAGTTGCACCTGCATGCAAACAGCAGCATGTCAAAACTCACTGTGATCTGGGACAGTCCCTATATCTCAGCAGTAATTCACTTCCCTGGCATATCAAGAGGTGAAAGTTTGTAAAACTTGTGCTGTGCCAAAAACCTCTTCCACATTTTTCCGACCATTCTCAATCCATTTTATAGAAAACAAATTGTATTTGGAAATACCTTCACAGGAGGGCATTTCAGAGAATTCTTACAGGTTGGGTTTAGTGTTCTTGAGCTCACCTTACCTGTGAGGTGTGTCATCCTGGCACCAATTGCACATTCAGCTCTCTGGCATCTTGAAGCCTCTTCATCTTCCCAGGCTTCAATTAAAGCCAGGGAAAGACTTCATGAGACGATTCCTGCTATGGAGCTCCTTTGGATCAGATAGGGCGGGCAGCCTGGGAGGCTGCAGATCAATGGCAAAGAAGCAATGGGTCACTGAAAGAAAACACATACTCTGCACTCTTGGCAACCACCAAGGTTTCTCCATCATTTTTGTCTTGCATCTGCCTCTCCCTCCCATAATGCGGGAGAAGGACACTTGGGATGGGACATGGTGACAGATGCAAAATAGCCACCAGGCTGCCAGCTCATTAAACAAGTGGCAGCAGCTCTTAAAACAAAACTGAGGGGAAAAAAGAGGGAATCTATGCAATGATCCCCACTAATGGGGGAGTTCCACTTCCTAAAAACTGTTTCTTCTCCTTTCTTCTTGGGAACTGCAGAAAAAAAATGGGTAGAACATTTTGAAAGAGTGTTTGTGCACCACTGTGTTTAAATACTTTATGGCACAAATGCTATGGGACTGATAACCAAGACCCATGGCTGTGAATATACTTTGAGCACAGTTCCCCAGCATTAAGCAGTTTTACAAATTCTTTTCATTTCAATAGGAAAGAGCAAAGTATAGGTGTAGCCCTCCATTACTGAAGTCTTTGGGACCGGAAAACGCTTAACCTTGAATGGGTTGTATGTATCCTTGTCTGACATCCACGCAACTTAGTCACAATTGGATCCTGGCAACCAGATTGGGCAGTAAAGTCATAGGGCTATATATAAACAAACAGCATGAGTTACATAGTTAGATTAAACATTCTTAGATATAAAATTACTGCAAAGTGTTATGTTTGAGCTAGTCTTTGGAGGCAAGGCATTACAGAAGTTCTCGGTGAGCATCTTTTGCCATTTGGTTGTACTCAGATCAAGATGTTTGGAAAGAGATTTCATAGTAGCAGATATGGTATGAGTGTGGTTAATTCCGCTGAGTGTGCTTAACTGAAATTCCTCCTGAGCAATGTGTATATTGGAAAGCCAAGAAATGTCATCTCTGGACTTATCAATGATATCCGTGAGCTTACCTGATACACAGGCATGCATAGATAAAGTCAAGGCTCTTCTGTGGTGATCACATTTTCAGTTGCCAAATGGCTGATAAAAGTACAATAAGGCAACATGTTTTTAAGGCTGCTAGAACAAATTGGTTATTTTCAGAGGATTAATAGTTATCTAGGTCAGTTCTGTGAAAAAGACCTTGTGCTTTTAACATTCATGGGTTAAAGTTTTCTGTGAAATGTAAGTAGATCGGGATGAAGTGAAGAAATAACTGAAAATCAGGATGTGGGCACTTGATTCCAGTTGGGATTAGAGCAAAATATCAGACTCAATGGCTTGTGCTAATTTTAGAGGAAATTGTTTCCCATATAATGGCTCTTTTTAATTTATAGGAAGAAAAATGCATCGCCACATCCATTTGTTCTACTTAAGGCACTAGATGCTAATGAAATAGCTGTCTGTGCGCTTTCGTAAGATCTTAGAAGGAGACTTTGAGACCCCAGGGAAAAGAAAAAAACCTGGTTATACAACAAAAACTGCAGTTTTCCTGTAGGTTAATGATTAATTTTTAAAACCCCAAGGTTGTGTGCCTGCATGTAATATTGGGAGCCAGTACAGGAGGAATGAATAGTGTGAAAGTAGAAGATTAGAGTCCCGCTGACGAACGTATTTGATGTTAGGGTTCTTTTGATTCATAATTGGAGTAAGACACAGGTTGGTGATCATATCTCAAAGCTAAGTAAGCCTCACCTTGCTACTAAAGGTGCTTAGTCATGACAAGTTCCTTGGCATGTGGGAACAAATATATCAATTATGCTATGTGTACTTGGACTGCTAGAGTTAAGACCTGCATAACACAACCTTTCCCAGCTTGGTGGGCACTGGATGTTTTAGATTACAATTCCCATGAACCTTATCCAGCATGGCCAATGGTCCGAAATGATGGCCATTGTAGTCTAAAACATCTGCAAGGGAGGCACCAATTGGTAAAGTCCAATGACAAGGAACTGCCAAAGCAGCTCTTCTCAAAGCCAATACAATTTCCCTTGTTTCCTGAGGTATGCTGCAACATGTGATACTTTCCCCTGAGTTAGTAAATGTGGACAGTTTTGTGTCTCACAGAAAGAGATCTTGACTGACTGTGGAAATCTCAAAAATTCCCCTTGTGTGGGAACCATTTCTGATGTGAGCTGGAGTTGCACTAACATCACCTACCTTGTTGGGAGATGCTGACTGTGTGAATCTGGCCATGGACCTAGCATCGAGGTGGTGGTGATTCTGTGGCAAAGACCCAAGCAGTCACTCTCATACATGTGGGTGTCTTCTGTAAACCTTGCTTCACTCATGCTCAAGTAGATTCCACACCGAACAATGTTTGGCCTTGGGATATGTACTTATTAAACTATAAACTATAGACTAAGTCCTATCTAGATCAAAATTGTTTTGTGTAGATACATTTAATGTCACTAGAACCCTGCAGTTTAAGATTTTGAGGAAGGCTAACTCACACTCATGTATTGAATTCAGGCTCAACTTAATCTTTTTGCCATATTGTTTCCTTCCTGACAACAGTACACAGATTGGGGTCCATTTATAGCTTGTTCTGAATTTCCTACAGCTGCCTCTACTTGCATTATTTTCTTATTTAAACAATATTAGCATGCTTTTTAGCCCCAAATTTTCATTGACTAGCTTACAATAATCAGCAGTAAGGTAGTCCTTATCCTCTAAAACACAGGACATATATTGAGAAAGATATTAGAAGAAGGTTGGGAGGAGGAAAAAGGAAACAGAGGCATAATTTCTTTTTATGACTGTGGGGTGGAAACAGCTCAGGCAGCTTGCTAAGGATGGAGATGAGAAGCTCAAAAGGCATTTGGAGTCTCAGCAGAGGTGAGAGATTGACTCTGTTCCTCCTCTTCCCCTCTGCCTGGAAGCCTCTTGGAACATTTGCCACTGGGCAACCATTGAGGGAGATCCAGAAGTAGTGAGTCTCTCATTGGAGGTCAAAGACAAGCCCTGCTTCTCTTCTGCATCTTCCCCTTCACTCAGTGGCTATGCTCCTGTTCCCTCCATTTAGCATCTGAACTGCCTTCTTGGTAATACCATTGTCTGTGATGTTCTTAGACTCTTAGTGAAGCCTTTTCACGAAAAGTGAAGGAATCTATCAGTTTTTGTCTGTAATGTCACAAGCTTTGTTCAGTGACATGCCTGTGAATGGTGCAGCTTCAGTCCAGGTAGTTTTTAAATTGCTAGCTGAGGATAGAGGCTTTTTTTTTTTTTTTTTTAGTAACAAGAGTGTTAAATGGGAAGGTGGGATGATCCCTGAAATAGAAGGAACCCTTGGTGGGACACATCTAGGTCCTGTGCATCAAATTATAAAGCTGTACATTTGCTGGATGGTAAACTGCCAGTTCTAAATATTTAGGAGCCAGCATTGTCCAGGTCTGAGTGTAGGGAGAAGACTCCCTAGGTGTGTCCATGATGGTTGAATGTAGCTTCCTACTCCACCCCATCCCAACCCTGCCATTCATTATAGATCTTAGTTATAGTAACTGAAGATGGCAGTACGATCCTGTAAGAAAAGCCAAAGACATTTCTATGGATCTGCTCAACATCTGTTAAGAATGAAACCAGCAAGATATTTAGAGGCCAGGTAATACTGAGTATCAAGAAAATTCACACTACTTTATACTGCAGCATGAGTGCATAAAATTTACTTAAACATTTATTTAAGGTGAGCTGACTTTGATGCTATAATAATCACTTGCATAGCCTGGCTTTCCCCACAACAACCAAATATATTGTTCTAGCCTGGGAGCCCCATTTAGGTAGTTGATGTGTGATGCCACATCCTCACAATACTTGACATTAACTTGCCAGTGTTGTGGTGCTGAATATATGGACTAGGACCTTGTCTATAGGGCCTTTGTGTTTAGATGGGATGAGTAGCAGCTCATTTGAAAGGACCAGTTTTATTCACAAGATTCAAGCACATGTTTTCTTTTTAAGGATTCTTTTGTTGCCTTTGTGTGAAGAAATACGTATAGAATTCCTGTTAATGTACTAAAGAAGAGTTCTATCAAAGAGTAGTTACATAATCAAAATACTTTCTGTGGAGCCTGTAGTAATGAGACAAGTCCTGCAAGCTGCTCTTCAAAGGACTTGCCCTGTCATTAAGAAGAACAACGCTGCCCCTTTAGGCGGCGGATTTTGGATGCTCTTAAAGGGTGCCAAACTGTCAGTAATTTTATTATGGAAAGTGTATGATGGGGAGGGGAAGAGCAAATTGGATTTTTCGATAATGCCTTGGGCCAGCTCTGGCTCTGTTTTCCATGCATGTGTGAGATTAAAAGGGGAACTCTTTTTAGTATTTTCCTCTCTGTACATTTTAAGGCACATTCAGATTCAATTATTTTATCTGGTTATGGGAATTTCAGCACACATTCATAAGCTGGAAACACGGGGATCTGACTTGTCAGGAATTGTCTGAAACCAAAGTGGGTGCTGAGTCTGATTGTTCTTATATAGTATATTTACTTCCATATTCTGTTTGTTTGTTTCTGTTTTTTGTTTTAGCATGAAAGTTACATGGTTCTTCACACACTGTTCTCATTGTCCTGACATATTTTTTTAATTGGTAAAGGAACACATCTTATAAGCTCATATGTGTGCATAAAAGTGCAAGAGAACCACTTGCACATCTGCCTGGAGGTCCACCTCCACACACACTCTCCCTGATTCACAGGTTAATTTGCTTGTTGTAAATATCGATATATGAGTGGGACTTTATGGGTCACACTTTTGTTGAAATATCATTCTACGTAATTGGACAAGCACATAGTAGGCATGTTATGAGCAGAGCTGGCTGGAGCCGGGGATCAGACTACATGGCCCGGAGGCCCCTTCTGACTCGCTCAATGTTTCTATAACAGTAGAATATGCAAAAATGCAGTTTTTCTAGTAATTATATGAGTTCTAATAGGAAAATAGAATAGAAAATAGTGGCTTATAGAAAGACTATCAGCTGAAGGTCCCCAGTTCACACAAATCCAAGAAAATAAATCCTTAAAGAGCTAAACATCGTACATAGTAATGTGCTTATTTAGTTGGGTAACTTGACACCAGTTGCAGCTTTCCTTTTTTGGTGTCTAATTTTAACAAATTCCTGGAAAATTGCATAAGAAGTAAGCTTGATTTCCATAGTACATCACTTGCCACAGTACATGATTCATTGTGTTGACATTCCCTTGTAATATTCAGCTTTGCTGATCTGTTCCTGTAACTGTTGATTTGGTTGAAGTGATGTATGTTAGCTGAATCACCTACAGAACAATTTTATTTGGAGGGAACCATGCATCATAGTTTAGCTAAACTATGTTTAGTGTATTGTGAATGAGCCGGAGTGAGCCCTGGGAGCATAAGCTTCCCTGCCCTCGCTCATGGTCTGAATCAGAAGTTTGGAAACTTCTATGGATTAACCATGGCTTGCCACCATTGTCTGGAGCCGTGGTTAATCTTCACCATGGTTTGAAGAAGAGAACTTCACTGACTTTGGTCTGACATTTTCTTGCTTGCAACTAATGTAACTGTTAACCAGTTTCCTGGTATGGACAAAATGACAAACCGCTGCTAAGCAAAATCTTGGACGCTTTTCTTTTCATTCATGTAGAAGGAAAAGATCACGATCCTTGTTTTTCTGCTTGTTCATGTTGTTCTAAACTAGGAGTTGGCAACTTTGGTGGGTGGGGGGCCCAAATATGGAATGCTGGGAGGCACACCCCCACCTTGTGGCTGTTGGATTTGCTGTGTGGCAGCAGCCAAAATCATGTCAATTTCACAGGGAAGCAAGCTGTGAGTTAGCTCACATTTTTCAGGGAATAAATCTCCTGTGGTAGCTTGTATTATGAGTAAGTAGTTGCTTGGGGGAAAATTCAGGTGGATCTGAATAAGGACACACATCCATAGGTGTACTGAGACAGTCCGGGGGGGGGTCTTGGGGGGCACAAGGAGATGGACATCTGTGATCTTCTTTGGGTGTGAATGCAGAAGGCTACTTCACTCTTCTTCTGTGTCAGTACAGTGGCTATTAATATAGGTGTACCTGTGTAGCAGGCAAAATATTTGCTTTTGTAGTTTTACTTCTTTCTTTGACAACTTAGGCTTGTACATAGGACACAGGATGTTCAGGCCATTGCTAAAGGTAGCTTAATGGTAACAAGATTGAGACTTCACAAATTTCTACTGAAAAGTGAGCACGTTCCTGGGACTCACTACCAGAAAACTTGGTACTGGATTGCAGCCTAAGCAGTGAACTAGGCATCTCAGCTAAAGTACTGCTTCAGCCATGAATTTACTGGATGGCCAAAGGCACTGTTGATCAGCCCTGAAACTCTGATCTGCACAGTAGTAATAATGCAGATCAACATTACAGGATTGTTGGACTGATGCCTTTAATAAAGCAAAAGAGCTTGGATAGGGTCACCACAGCAACTTGTCATGGAAAGAAGGCTCGCTGTCAAATCCTTTGGCTGAACATAGCTTTGTTCGCCTGCACCTACTTTAGGGAGAGCATTCCATAGTCAAAATTTTGTGATAGATGCCCCAAAATTGAGGTTAGGTAAGTCAATAAAAGTTTATTAAGAGTTTGAGTCTCCGTTTCCCAGTGTTCTTCATGTGTGCCAGCTGTGCACTCAATGGGTAGACTGTTTTCGCTGAACTGATGAGCGTGTCAGCTTCGATAGTGCTGATTGTCTGCATGAATAAGGCAGTGCCTTGAATTCTTATGGTGCATATGCTGCAGTTTCCTTGTATCACACGATTGCCTCTTTGAGCAAATCCAAGGTGGCATTCCGCTGGATGCAGACCAAGATTGGGTATCCACACCATAGCACTGGATATGCTTTATTATCCTACAGGGTGTTCTTGAGTTCTTGTCTAGAAGTACAATTTGTATAATAATACCAGATTGAAATTGCAGGTGTTGCATTTATCAAGCTGCAAAATGTCAAAAAAATGGTAACACCTAAGTGGAGGAAATGCGAAACCTTTAGTTTGGGATGTCATTGGGAAAAACATAGAGCTAAGCACTGGAATAATGTTCTGGTGTTCCGAACAGGTCCAAATGCAGTAGAAGCTGTAACTTGGAAAGGAAAAGTGTAATGGCATTGGCCCAAATGCCTTTCAAATACTTGAATAAGACAACTAAAGGAGAAATGTATGTAAGACTTCAGAATCTTTAGTATACGCATATCTCGTTAAACACCGTTATTTCTTGTCCAGAAGATTGCAGCATTCTGCACTCAGTCTCTGTCTCTGTCTGTCTGTCTCTGTTCTCCACCTGGTCTGTGTTTATCTTTAATTGCATGGCTCCTTTTTCATGTCATACCACTGCATTAATGACAGGGCTTTATCGTGTTCTGTCCAATACAGTAAAACATCCAGAAAGCTGGGGGTTTAGTTTCAGTTAATGCAGTGAAACATTTTGGTTAACTTATAGGACAACTGTGGCTCAAAATGGGATGTGGAAATATTACTCTACATACTTGTGCAGAGTATGTTGCCATTACAGTTTGGAATTAAAAAAAGTGACTTTTTTTCTCCCCTCCCCTCCCCTCCCCTCTTTAATTAAACCAGTTGTAGGCTTTGGAATGGACCCCAACTTACAAATTGATATTATCACAGAACTGGATCTTGTCAATATGACGATTGGAGTTACACAGGTGTCTGGACTACATAATGCCAGCAAAGCATTTTTATTTCAAGGTAAGACTGATATCTTTTTGTGGGGGGTGTGTGTGTGTGTGTGTGTGTGTGTGTGTGTGTGAGCAAACTGATGTATTTGAGGAATTGACCTAGTCCTTTCATTGGAAGGATCCTTTTTCCTTTTCTCGTCAGTCTCTTTTTCAACTTTTAAGACACGGTCTATTCTGTCAACCGAAATACCACTGGATAGCATGGCTTCTAAATTTAATTGAAGCTATTTTGATTATTTACAATACCTAAATTCAGTTATTCTGGTCAGTTTCCTGAGCTCTTCTCAGAAATGTGGACCAATGAGCTACAGATACACAGAGAAAGATACTGTAAGAAAATGATGCTGTCCTTTTGCTTACTCCAGCAGAAGCTTGGGGTGGACAACTTTTGGATGTGGCTGGACAGGTGCACTGACTTCCTCACAAGTAGTCAGGCAGTATCACACAGCTGATGCAATTTAGCCATAGAGTTTCACTCTTCTGGGGTCCATGCACTTAAATATAGCAAGGACATTAGCTGATAATATTAGATTTCTGTTAGTTTTGTATGTTAAGCATTGGCCATCTCTTTTTAGAATACCTTTAAAAGGAATATACTGGACTGTCAACAGTCTCCTCTCCTGGGACAATGAGAATCAGTCTTACTCTCTCCCTTTGACAGCTCTAGTCTTAACTTTTCTTCCTTCTACCAACACCATGGCTACTGATATATGCACTTCCTTGGACTGAAAGGCAGTTTTATCAATCATTGTTAAACCCATCCTGTCCTTTCCTACAGTTCTATATAGTGGTGTCATTCCATTAGTGCAAATGACATGCACTAGCAGAGGCAAAGTATGCAGAAGGGGAGACTCCCACTAGAGTCCTGGTTGTGCACCTTCTTGCAGATTTGAGGTTAGGGTGTCAGCACAAATGGAACGGTGCAATTGCTGAAAAATAGTGCAGCAATTTCTTTTGCTAATTCTATATTGGATTTAGGCCTGTATGCTGTAGACATGGACAGGAGAGTACTTTGCTGCTTGCTAATAGAGGATAAAACTGCTATGGCCTGCATTCTGTGAGTTGTTTGCCTGCATTATGCTTCTACATCATGCAAGCACAGCGGCTGGATTGTTAACTTCCAGGTGGCCTATTGGGTGAAAGAATGCATGCATGGGGGAAAAAAGGACAAGTAATATTTTTGGCTTCCCCTTTTCACTCATTATTAATGGGTATATAATGGCACACATGTTCTGGAAACTATATCTGTAAACATTGCTTTGTTTACATAGGGAAATATGTATTGTCGTGGACATGCAAGAAATAGCCTGAAAGAAAGAATAAAAGGGCTCCTTTTTTCAGAATTTCTGTAATCAAAAGCAGGGGATGGTCAGTATCAAAACAGTGCTGAGTAATTCCTAATCAGAGAGCCATGTTTCTGAGGGGATTAGAGACCAGAAATTACCCTTACTGTTATGATTTGGATATAAGAAATATGGTATAAAATACTTAGGATCTATATTTATTTATTCATTTCGTTCTGAAGCCAGAATAGTGCCCCATTTATACTGCCCCATAGCTGAAACTCTCTGGGTGTTTACACAGTTCCTAAAAACAGATGATAAAAATACAATAAAAGTATCACCAGATCAGAAAAAATATTAAAAATGTTTATTATGGTTCAAAGTCCTGCATATACACCATCTTGGTAATTTTTATGGCAGCCCTATAATACATCGGTGCTGTTCTCCCAGTGTTTTCACATGTAAAACTGACAGAGTGTTTTGCCTGGATGAGGAGATATCCACCTGGGGAGCCCCTGTGCGAATAAATGTGGAATACAAGTCCGATGATAAAGAAAGAAGTAAAAACTCAAACTGAGTTTGTCTTGCGTGCTGTGAGCCCTGGGCACAGCCGCATGCCTCGTCCCGGCACTAGCCCTGCCCACTGGACTTTGCTTGCCGAGGGGCGGTGCACCATTCCAGGCCAGCTGCGGTGGAGGCTGGGTAGAAGAGCGTTCTCCACTCTTGGGGAGCTTGTCCTGTATGGCATTGCGAGCCTTGTGCAGAGCTGAACGCCTGGTCCCAAATCCGGCACCTGCCCTCCATTGCAGTGGGACATTGTTCTGCGCTGGCTGTGGAGATGGCCAGGAAGGGGAGTCTTCCCTGTGTAGATGTCTGTCTAGAAGCTTCCAGATGATAAATACCTGTATAGACCAGCGAACAAGATGCCCCATGAAGCCAAAAAGAAAAACAAAAATTGGGGGTCATCTTACATGCCTGATTTATGATAAACACCAGAAAGACAGCCCAAAATATCAGCCTTGTCTTATATGCTAGTCACCTTATATGCCAGTATATACTGTACATATATTCTAAATTAAATATTAACATTAACAATAGAGGGGGATAAGCTACATGCTATAGAATGAACACAACATGTCCTTTGATCCTTCAGCAGGCCCGTATCTTAGTCTTTTTCAAACAGCTGCTATTCTGTGAAAAGGCTGCATTAATGATACAGCATTATTTTAAGGATGAAAAATCCAATTACTGGGTCCACATACTATAAAAGCCCTTAAAATAATTGTCACTACACTGTGGGGCAAATAATGATGATTTTCTCATTGTGATCATCCTTCCTGGAACTTAATTTGACACAGTGATCTGCCGCTGCGTTAAATGGGAAGACCTATTGGGGTGGCCTGTTGAACATGTCCAAGGCCCCTCCCTTCATAAATGGCTACCAGAAAGCCACTGCTACTTGGGGTTAAGGGTGTTCTGGACCTTCCTGATCCTTGGCTTTTCTGACTGTACCATTTAGCTGCTGCTTCTGCAGTATTGATCAGTGTGAGACCCAGTTCTTGAAACAGGGTCGTTGTATGCTGATTCGACAGATTCCTAGCAAAGCTAACACTGACTCTTCTGCGAATGCTGTGCTTTGCTAGCTGGTTGTGTACTGATCCGTGTAGGCCGGTCTCAGGTGTTTGCATGCAGGAAAAAGTCTGAACAATGCTACCTATGAAGCATGCACGTACACACATGCAGCAAAGACTACTATCATTATATTGTTTTTAAATCCCACTGTTTTTCTTCTTGTGAGGAACCCAAGAGGGGCTTACAAAAATCCATTTTATCCTCACAACAGCAACCCTGTGAGGTAGGTTGGGCTGAGAGTTAGAGACTAACCCAAAGTCAGTCAATACTTCATGGCCAAGAGGGGATTAAGAGCCTGGATTTCCCTGGTCCCCATTGTAACGCACACCACACTGCCTCTCTGTGTGAAATGGAAAACCCAGAAACCAACTTTTTGGTGTGTGTACTAAGTTGTGTTCATAGAAACCCCTCACCTGCTCTAGGAATATACAATATTACCTGTGTATCTGGATCAAGCATGAAATCAAACTTCATTTCTTGCCATCATAACAAGAGAGCGGAGAACATATGGTAACATATGCACCATGTTCTGTAGTTGCTAAACCCTGTACATTTCCATTTTAAAGATATTGATATCAGTGCTGTCTGCTTATGAAAAGGAAGACACTGAACTGTTTATAAATTGAGTTCTTTCCAGAATTCCTTTCACTTGAACATGACTGGTAAGTTTACTTGAACATAACACTAAACATCTAGGCTTACAACCTTTACAATGTATCTGATCATGTAGTATTTTATGGTTTTAATTGTGAATCACCCAGAAAGCTTCAGCTGTTGTGCAGCATAGAAATGTAATAAATAAATAGCTTCACTGTAGGAGACATTCTGTTTTAAGCAGTGGAAGGGGGGCTGGGAGGCCGGCTGCAAATAACATCTGCATAATTAATTTCTTATGAGTTGGGAATGGGATTTCCTTCTACCCTCCAGTCAATAAAAGAAGCTGATGATGCAAGGGAACAGATTTGCTAAAAATGGATGGAAAAACCTTCACAATTTCCTGGCAAAGGGCCTTAGATCATGTGACCACTAGACCTAAGTATATGCACTTAATTCTCAGCCCTCTTTTAGGCATAATTTATGTCCCATGCCAGCATGTAAAATCTTCCATAGGGTGGGTCTAGATGTGTGGGCATGTGTACCCGTGTCCATGGCTGAGTAACATAATAGAAGGCTGGGCACAAAAGAGGGTGGCCAGATCTGAGAGAGGAACTGGTTTGTGTAGCTTTAATAGCTGTGCAGAAGCAAGAATTCCACCAGGTGTCGCTTATTATGCAATAATAATAATAAACCTGCTGAAATTACTCCTAATCTACATTAAAGGTACAGGATCTCCACCCTCTTCCGTATCTGGCTGGAGTGGCTACCCTAGGTAAAAAAGTCAAGAAGTAGGGCCCTTCACTGCTCCTCTTCTCCCAAGGCTGAAATTCCTTGGATAAAGAGTCCCTTGGATATTGCAAATGCACATAGCATCCCCCAACCAATATCCAATGGAATGAAACTTCAGGAGAGCAGAGAAGCAGCAAAAGGTCATATTTCTTACCCTCTTCCACAAAGGGCATCCACCCTAGAAGCCACAGCTTGAATATGCAAAATGCCTGTATGCATACAGCTATTTTGAATATTTAGGGCACAGCTTCTTGTGTCCTCTGAACCTGTGAGGCAGAAGTTATGGGAGAGTTACTGCTTAACCATGGGTGGTGGTGGTGGTTTTTGTTATAATTATTACATTTCATTTATATACCACCTTTTTTCCTCCTGTGAGGAACCCAGGGTGGTTTATGTAGCTCCATTTTATCCTCACAATAACAACCCTGTGAGGTAGGTTAGGCTGAGAGAGAGAGACTGGTCCGAAGTTACCCAGAGAACTTCATGGCTGAGTGGGGAGTACAGCCTGGGTCTCCCAAGTGAGCAGTCCACTGCTCTCACCAACAGATATGGGTCACTCTTTACTCTTTGGTTAGTGTACCTTTATCATCTGTGGATTTTTCATAGTTGTACTTAACATTAGCATTATCTGTAGTTGGAGGTGGCAGCATATCATGTCCATTTTCCTAGTAGTAAAGTGGAGCTTCATTAGGGTTGCAAGATCAGAAAAATGGAATTAATTGTTCTCTAAAGAATGGACATGGGAAGATAGTCTGAAATGAGAACCATCTAGTACATTCTCGGCAGGCCCAATTAACTGCACAAACCTGGGCGTTATTCAGGTTCTCCTATTTCCCAGCCTTCTTGTCATCTTTCAGTAGTTTTTCAGACTGTTTTTAAACCTGAGAAATAGTGCCCCTATGAATTTAAAGAGTGCTTCTAGTTCAGACAAGAGCTTGGATAGCACAGTTCATATGTTACATTTGCAGACACACATGCGTATTATGGAGGTTTTGCATACCAGTGCTGGTGCTAGAGATGCATTGCCTTTATTAGGGTATTCAGAGCACTTTACATAATCATAGTGAGCATACAGCAAACCTGTAAACTAGGCCACTGTTACCTATCCTCAGATTGCATATAGAGACCAGAGGCTGAGAGATTGCAGTTTACCTAAAACCACTTAGGGTGGCCATTTGTCCTGCTTTACAGCCCTCTGTTTGAAGGGCTGTCCAGCTCCAGACCAGCTTAAAGGTGAAGACCCATAAGAAGGAAGGGTGTGGGATTGAAATTGCTCATTGACAACTCACAAGTCAGGCACACAAGTCATCTAGCTTCCTTCTTTCCCAGGATATTGAGATAGATGTAGTGTTTAAACTATAGCGATTATTTCTAAAGTTGTAACTATACATATAATTTAGGTGCAGATTTTATGCAAATTGTTTGCCCTTTTTTGTTGCAAATTGTTTGCCCTTTTTTGTTGGCATGCAAGTGGCCACATCTGTTCTTAACAAGGGTCTGCTTAGAACCACAGATTTCTGGTTCTAAGCCCAGATGCTTCTCTTTGCCCTTCATTCAGCTGTGTGTAGAGTTTTTTGGTTTTGACTGCAGGGCAATCATATTCTGGAACCTGGGAAGTGTTGGGAAAAGATATGGCAGTTGTAGCTGCTTCCACTCTCTTATAGATGTAAGCAAAAAGGAAACACTGAGGAAATTAATCCATCTTTCCCTGTTTCCTCTGCAAACTGTTAGTAAGCTGGACAGGCAATCTGCATTTCAAATATTCTGGCAACTACTAACATTGCCACTTAAATAGGAATTCTATGTAGGGAATAGCAGAGGTGCAGTCTTTACCCAGAGCTGGTTTTGGCTAAGTATACTGCAGCTGGCCTTATTGATGCTATTTAGCCAGTGGCTCTCAAAGAACTGTCAGCTTGAGCAAGAAATCTAGGGTGATCTGTGTTAATAGTTTCCTAAGAACAGATACAGGATTCGGTTTGAAAACAATATTTGACAGTTCATCGCCAGACCACTTGCTTTCTTCGGACAACCTCAGTAGAACACCTGCTTGCATTTGAAATTTATAGTAGAACCAGATCTTTAAGTCCTTGTAGCTCTTACCAAATCTATGGATGTGAGGGAGGGAAAGAGGATGCTGTGATAGGAACCGCAAAATAAACAAAGACATTGTGAGGAGTTTTTTGGAGGAAAATGACCCATTCTTGGCAATATCTTTACACCAATCATTTTGAAATGTCAGCATTATTCAGTTTATAGATAAAAAGTGATAGTTATGTTGTATATTTATATGCTAAATATGTATCATTTGGTGCTTTGTTATTGGTTTAAAAAATGAATTGATTGCATTTTTAAAATGTTTGAAGGCAAGTTTATTGTAGCTCTCATTCCTTTCCAAAGAATGGAATAACCATTAGCCTTACTAAAACACCTGTGTGAACATCTCTGTCCCAGCCTTTGACTTAGTTTTCACTGAAGTAGCAAAACTGTGGCTGGATTTGACCAACTCAGGATCGATGGGGGCTAAGATTTCAGAATGCTTCCCCCTGATCTGAAGCCTAGCTGTTTTTCTGAAACCGTGACCTTTCTATCTGCAGGCTAATTTTCTCTAGGGGATATAGAGAAATGCTCCATGTGAGCCTTCACCTGAAGTCTGAACTGGTTGCTCCCATTGTTGCATCTCGGGGTTTGTTAAAACCTAGTCAAATTATCCACCTACCCTCTATATGCTGCAGGTGTTGGTAATTCCATGATATGGCTGCTTTTGACAGAAGGCCACAAGTGAACTCTGTGTGAGTGCTTAAACTACTGCATTCCTGCAATAGTCAGGGTCACCAGTATTAAAATCCTTTCAATCTTCATAAAACCATGGTTGCCAATTGTGGGTGACATTGGTAACATCTCCAATTGATGCTGGTTTCAGTGGATTCCAAATGTGCCCAAAACAAAACACAGCGAAACATCCATGCCTACAGATTTTTATGACCAGGCTGTCAGTATTACTTGAAAAAGCTAAAGAGACACACGTTCCTGTTTCAACCATGCATGCAGAAAATAAATGGGAAGGTAATCTAATGATTTGACAGTTCTTTAATACAGCTCACCTTAGAGAACACTAAACCGCCTTATGATTTTTAACAAGCTGACACACAATATGTGCATGCTATAAAAAACATTCACCACTGAAACATGGGTATCTTTGTCATGGAAGAGAGGGAAAATCTAGCATTTGGGGATGATGTAACTATTCAGAACCATCAAAGCAAGTGCATAATATATTCAGATCTGCCTACCTGCCTGTTTGTCATGATCTGCCTCCATATGCTAAGATTTGTATAGAAGCCCTATTAATTCCATTCAGCAACTTTGCTTTGTTCTGGAAAAGGGTGACGTGCCAGGGCAGTGGGCACCTGTGTGTGAGCCTCCCTCTCACAATTGCTGGGGCTGCTGCAGAGAGAGGGAAATTCTCTGCCTCACAACTAGCAGCCATTCTTGCGCATGCAGCTACTGTTTCGTATCCAGAGGTCTTTAAGTACATCAGGCTATGAGCTCAATGCAGGCATTGCCCTTCCTAGCAGAGCAGACAGAGTGTTGCCCTGGGGTTGGTATTTTCTGGCTCTCCAAATGCATTGGCCAACAACTTCCATCTTCCCCCACTACGGACTGTGCTGGCTAGGGTTGATGGAAGTGATACATCAATACCTCTGAAGGGCTGCAAGTTCCCCATCCTTACTTGAATCTCCAGTGCCTTGCAAATAGCTTGTTTGTTCCAACAACTCTCTATGGCTCGTCTTTTGCAGAAAGCAATAAAGGAGGTTTGGAAAGTTATACTGGGTGGGCTTGCATAACATGAAAAGCCACCATGTTTCTTTTGCCCAGAATGGTCTGTTGTGTCATTCAAATCCTATTGTGGTATTTCAGCAGGGTACGGTTGGTTTTTAGATGCCACAATAAGGAACACTGGTCTGCTGTATGGACTGCATGCTTCACCCATGGTTTCTCTAGTCATCTGAACGCAGCTTTGTGGTTTCCATGGTCCTGGTATGTGGCAGCTGCTGAAGATGCTGCTCCAGCCTTCTAGTCTGGGATTTTATTTCAGGTGTAATGGCTGATGGGATACATGCCAGCAGTAGGAGGACTGAACGAGGGTGGAAAACACACTAGTGTAGAAACCACTTAATCGTCTGTCAGGCACATCCATGCAAAGCACCATGAACTGTGGAAATCATGCAGGGCTGCTTGTTACGATGTATGAACCCAGCCTCTACCTTTAGGCAATGGCCTGCAGAATGTGAGTGCCTTTTGCGTTTATTGAGACTACCCTTTCCTGATAGCTCAGATACGTGTACTGTGATTACATTAGCAGATATACCAGTTTAAAGTACAGATTGTTATCCATATGTGCTGCACGTTTGAGATGAAAATGAGAGTAAATGTCACAGAAGCCCATGAAACCTGCTTGCAAAATGCTGAGATACCCTATGCTTAATTACATCGACAGTTTGCTCTGGCACTGGCTCCACCTAAGGCAGATATCTCTGGTTGAATCTGCCTAGCCCTCAGTTTTGCCTTTCAACTCATTTTCTCTCTTCACAGTGGGATGGGCAAATTGTGTGGGTTGCATTATTGATGGCCACTGCAGTAAAATATAAGGCATGGTCAATGTACTTGAGTTCTGAAACATCTCTTGCTTTTTGTGGTTTTCTTTGCTGTCCTTCTACACCAGAGAAAGGAAGGATGTGGTCCCCCAGTTGTTACTGGACTGATTCCCCATTACCCCAGGCAGCATAGCCAAAAGTGAGGAAAGACTTGCAGCCCAGTTACAGTCAGAGGGCTGCACGTTCCTCGCTCTTGTTCCACTCATGCTATCTTATTTTGGTGGAGTATGCATTAAAAAAAAGTATTCACAGAAAAGAGACTGGAAAATAAGCATTTCAGGAATTGCCTTACTCCTGGAACCTTATTACTAGAACTTGTCATTAATCCACTGCAAAGTCTGTATTCTCTTCTTTATTCTCTGTGAAGTGATCTCTTCTTTCTGCAAAGCTTCTTTCTGCTTTGATCACTTATTGTTGTACATCGCTATTTCACATCTGCCTTTTCTGCTCTCTCTCCTAGCTACACATAACACTAATGCCCATTATATTTACACTCACTGTTTAGTGAGAGAAGCTCATGTTCTGTAGCTATTAATGGTGGCCTGTATAGCTGGCTAGATTTATTTTGTTAGGACACCTCTTGAGTCCTTATATATTTTCAACCTGCTTTTCCTTACTATTCAGGTCTTTACTATCTATTTACCCTGAGGAAGTCCTGTATTTCATCTCTGACTATCCATACAATCAAAATTATTGCTTAGAGGCCAGCATGTTCCAGTCAGAAAAGCACAACATGCAACATAGTAGTAATCATGTAGTAAAGCAGACAAAATAAAAACAAGAACCACTTTAGTCTTCTGTTTGCAAATGAAATAGTATAGAAATGATAGCAGATAATAGCAACTTGCCGACTTTTTGACCGGAAGCATCTCTTTAGAGCTACTTTAAGTCTTCCTTTTCCAGGAGTCTTTAGCATCTTTTGATTATGCTGCTGTCTTCTCTGAATGAATGGACCACCCTGTCTCAACTGGCATTTGACAACGTTAGGGCAGTCCTTTTATACATTTTATCTCTGACCAAAGACTTTCTAACACATCACTAACTGTCAGTCCTGTTAGTCTGTCTATGATCCAGGGAGGGTAAATAGGTACACATGTTGATCTATTGCAAACTGATTCTAATTTAAATCTGGTCCAGCTCTGAAAGTCATAACCGCATTGCTGATAATGAGTTAGCAGGCCTCCGTTACAAAGTAGCTCTTAAGTTTCAGGTGCAATCAAAAAATTCTTCTCACATTTAACCACTTGCTACAACAATGCAAATTATACAGCAGATATAATTTTTTCACAACACATCAGTAACTTTATTCTCAGAATACAGCATTTCACCATGCTGTCCTGATAACTTTCTCAGTTTGTTTGAGAAAGGGGAAAGTTAAACCTTAAGAAAATTGCAGGCATTTGTGTCCTGGCATCATATTTCAATCTAATGGCTTGAAGTACCTGCTTGCCACCTATATTTTACTTTCCTTTGGGAAGCTCGATGCATCGTACAAGGGACACCCAGGCCGTTTTCCATCCAAGTATAGATCATGTTAAGATTGGCTTATAGCAGCCTATGGAAGAGTGTTTATGACATAAGATTTGTTAGAAGTGCCTGATGCTACTTTTATCACTGCTTTTAAAAAACTGTGCATGTATACCCCAGGCTTTCACAGCCAGTCTAGCACAAAAACATATTCTGGAATTACAACCAATATGTTGCATAGCCTTTGAAAACAACTGCAGAAGATTTTTCATAGAACAAGGACAGTGTGGGTTTAAAGACTCTCATTTCTTGATTTACTAAGGCATTTACAGGAAAGTCTTTTCCTAGAGGAATTAAGCTTTCCTGCTTTAATGCTGCTTATTTCTTTTGGAGACAATGTATATCTTTCAGTAACACCCCATGAAAGATCAGTTACAACTCCACACCATGATAGTGAATCCAAGTAATGGAAAAGACTGTCTTCATATCACCTTGGGGCTCTTCACCACTGAACATTGCCCTGCGCTTAGCCAACTTTACCCCCAAAGGCAGCGTTTCAAACTGATGCTCAGAAAACAGAAATTTATTGTAGCGTGGGATATGTCCAGTACATTTTTACTAGCTTTCTTCTTGAGCTGGGAAACCTGACATACTTGTACAACTGTCAAAATACAGGGCATTGTATTGCCTTTGGATTGTCTAAGGCATCAGCTGTGCACATCTGGCAAAAATGAGTTTTGGAATAACTTTCACATTCATTATCTTGCTTGGGTTTTGGTGAAGTATGCTCGTTGGTGAAGTATTCCATTCTGAAAATAGTAGTCCCTTTTAATGTCCAGGCCTAAGTTAGAATTCAGTCTGTCAGTTGCATATGTAGTTTCAATGTGATGTAAAGCTAAAACATTCCTTTTTATCTTTACATTTAATTATATTCACCCACCACTTAAGATAAATTAGACTATATATAATATAGTGTGAGTCATATTTACTTGTTGAAATACTATTTTTGATGCTGGCTTGTTCAATCCTATCTGCTGAAGGCTCAGAAGGAAGCTATATTTTTGAAGCTCTGCTCAAACTGTAGCTTGTTTCTTAGGTAACTAGCCTGGAAAGAAGAAAAGAATAGCCTTTCTTCTTCACTATCCGAAGAAAAAAGCAGCAATGAAACTGCTTTTAATCCCTTAACACTGATTGATTATGCAAGGCAGGATTTCCTAGGCTTCCCATTGGCCATCATCTTGGTCTTGCCACCTCTTCCAGCCCTTAGAGTTTTGTACTGAATGAGTCAAAATCTTCAGTCCTGAAATTGGAATATCATCCACTGCATAAAATAGCATGGCATAAAATAGCTATGCAGTGGATGTTGGTGTGAGAAGCAACGTGTTCAGGATTGCTGTACGGATCTATCCATTGTAGGTATCAACAAGGAAAGGTAGCAAGCAAGCTGTGAATCTCCTGAAGGGCACCTGACTGGGACTCTCCCTGTGCTGCTGGCTAGGTACTTGGTTCTACAGAGTATTGGGAGGAAGCCATCAATGAGTCCCTCATTTGGCTTTCACAGTTCCTGACCACTTGCCTTAATGTCAGTGTCAGGATTTTGGTCCTATGTCTTAGGTGGTGGTGCAGCAGCCAACTTGGATGGATGTTCCTCCACTGAAATTGAGGCTGAGTCATGAAAATTGCATTGAATATCTCTATATGAAGTTTGGGAAACAATTTAATTATATTTCAATATATAATTGCATTTCAAGTGCAAGATTCATTTTAAAACATTTTCTCAAAGTTCAATTCTAGACTGAGATGCTTATGATTTTGTGACCTTCTACTTAACAGCAAAAATTGCTGTGGAGCATCTACTATTCCCACTTTTCAGATGTCCTGGCACCTTTACTCTTTGGACTTTCTGGAAAGGGCACTTTCAGTAGACAGCTTTGTCTTTGTTTCCTAAAAAGTATGATTGCGTCGAGTCCCTGTATTTAGTATGGTTTTTGGAGTATTCCTTTTGGCAGCATTCCATCAGAATCTTGGAACAACTGGTTGGGCACTATCTTCGTACCCCATCATCTTGCATTTTTGCCCGGGATAAGCCCTCCTATGATCTAGGAACTCTTGGTCCCTGAAGTCCATAAGTTCTTTCCTGATGGTTGCTCTACCATAGCTCTAGAAACCCCGATTTCTCCCATTTTTGCACAATCTATCACAGAAGAATCTCCATTTCTTCATTATCTGTTCCACAGATTAATGTTAAGTAACCACCCACCATCTCTTCAGCATGTTTGCTCTCTACACCACTTTCCTTTTGGCATAGTTTTCAGTAACTGACATTTAATTAACTAAACCTCTTTTAATAAACTGCTTTTCTGGGGTAGGTCCTAATTTTTTAGCTCTGTCTTTTTTTTTTTTTTTTTGAATTATTATGGTGAAACTGCTTTCCTGACTGAAATTATGTCATCCATGGTGCTGTTGTATGTCCTTCTTATTCTACCGTCAGGTTTCCCTAGTATTATTGCCTTCTGCAGTTAGTCTTGCCTTCTCATGATGAGCCCAAAGTATGATAGCCTCAGCTTTGTCACTCTTGCTTCCAGAGAAAGTTCTGAATTTATTTGATCTAAGACTCATTTGTTCATCTTCCCAGGATACTTGCAAAGCTCTCCTCCAGCACCGTGTTTCAAACGTGTCAATTTTCTTCCTGTCAGCTTTCTTCACTGTCCAGCTTTCACAGCCATACATTGTGATCCCGAATACAAAAGTGTGAATGATCTTAGCCTTGGTCTCCAGTGAATGTTCTTAAACTTGATGATCTTTCCTAGTTCCTGCTTTGGTGCCCTTCCAAGTCTCAGTCTTCTTCGAATTTCTTGGCTGCAGTCCCCCTTTGACTTGACTACCCAGCCAAGGGATACAAAATCTCTCATAATTTCATTTTTTTCATCGTTAACATTAAAGTTATGTAGTTCTTCTGTAGTTGTGACTTTTGGGTTTTTTATGTTTCTTAATGGCTTTTATACTTCCTTCTTTCTCTTTCTAGTTTTTTGGCTAGCTTTGCCATATTGACCACAATATGTCCTAGGCTGGAATAGATCTCAAGGCTGCAGAGAGAAAGCTAATTTCCCCAATCATGTGATGTTCCTCAGGTGGTTATTCAGATATAGGACATGTGCTTGAGACACCTCTCCTGAAAAATCATGGTTCACACCATTTTCTCTCCAGATTCAGTATGTAAACAAGCATGTATTTGACCAAGGAACAGTAGCTGGTAGTACATTTTCTCCTACAGAATCCTGGCTATTAGAAGTTAAGCAGATGGTTACCAGAGAGAAGAATTTTTCTTTGATTTTGTCAATGTTACAGCACTCTCTCCCTTTGATGCCTTCTTTACTTTTAAATGCCAAAGAAAGGAGAGAGCAACAAAACAGGAAAAACCAGAGACCTCTTCCAGAAGACCGAAGAAATCAAAGCGAAATGCAAACCTAGATTTGGGATGCTAGAAGACAAACATGGGAACATACTATCTGATGAGGAGAAAATAAAGATAAGGTGGAAAGAATGTACAGAAGAACTATATAGAAGAGATAAAAGGATGACAGACTTCTTTGAAGTAGAATCCTATAAAGAAGAGTCTGCAATATTAGAAAGTGAAGTGAAAGCTGTTCTGAAAGCATGTTCAAAGAACAAAGCACCTATAGGATACCTATAGAACTATTCCAAGCTGCAGAAAATGAACCAGTCCAAATCCTTTCAGAAATAGGCCAACATATATGGAAAACAAAATAATGACCCACTGACTAGAAATGTTCAATATATAATCCTCAAGGTAAGAGATGTAAAAGAGTACAACAATAATAGCACCATTGCATTAAAGTCCCATGCAAGCAATATGATGCTCAAAGTGCTACCCAAGATGGAGCTGGAAATGCCAGAAGTCCAAGGTAAAGAAAAGGAAGAGGCAGCAGGGATCATATTGTACATAAATATAGGCTACTGGAATCTCCCAAAGAATTTCAGGAAAAAAAGCAGTCCATGCTTTATAGACTACAGCATAGCCTTTGGCTGTGTGTATCACGAGAAGCTATGGGTGGTCCTGAAAGAAATGGGTGTGTTTGATTGTCATGCAACCTAACCTGTGACAGGTACTACAGGTAAGAAGGTGCAGTTAGGACTGGATATGGAGAAACAGAACGGTTTCCCATAGGCAAATGCATCAAACAAGGATGTTTTTTTTAATCTCTATAACTGTTCAGTCTGTATGCGGAATGTATCATATGGAACGCTGCATTGCAATCAGAGAAAGGAATGAAAATTGATGGAAGAAACATCACTAATTTAAGATATGCAGATGATACCAAAGTACTGGCAGAAATCAGCAATGACTTGAAATGACTCCTGATAAAAGTGAAAGGAAAAGGTACAAAAACGGAACCACAGCTGAATATTAAGAAAACAAAAATAATGTCTGCAGAAGAATTATAGAACTTTACTGTTAAGAATGCAGAAATTAAAACTGTGAACAGTTTCACAAGCCTCAGCTCAGTCCTCAATTCAGAGGGAGACTGCAGCCAAGGAATTCAGGGAAGACTGAGACTTGGAAGGGCAGCAATGACGGGATCAGAAAAGATCAAGTGTGAGGATATTTTATAGGAATCCAAAGTCAAGATCATTCAAACTATTGTATTCCAAATCACAGTGTATGGATGTGAAAGCTGGACAATGAAGAAAGCGATTAGGAAGAAAACTGACATGTTCAAAGCATGGTGCTGCAGGAGAGCCTTGCGAATACGCTGGATCAACCAAAAAGCAAACATGGAAGGCCAAATATGAGATGCATTAAATCCATAGAAGAAGCCACAAACTTGTACTTGGAAGAGCTGAATGGGGCTGTAATGGACAGGACATATAGGTTCGCAATAAGTCAGAGATGACTTGACAGCACATAACCCGGGACCTTGAGTGGCATATTTTTCTCTTTCATATTTGGTTGCTGTTATCTGGTTTCAAAATGATTGTTTTCATCTGCCCTTTTAACATAATAGCTTTAGTTTTATATATATGTGTGTTGCATAAACTGCTTTAAGCAGTTTATGCAAAAGATAAGACAAACAATTTATGCAATGATTTAAGAAAAATGAACAGCCATTGTCTTTTAAAAGACAGGCGGCTTGTCAAGGCTGAATTTCTTGTTAGGCTCGCCAAATTCATTATTAATGGAATTAATGGAATTAACACTTGCTTTAGCAATATAGCATATAGTTACCAACATCATTCCTGCCATATATCTTTCTTTCACAGTGTGCGTGTGTGAGAGAGAGACACACACAGACAGAAACACACACAAACAGAGGCAACATGAATTATAGGGCTGTGATTCTATTGAGTGATTCTAATGATGTTATAAATCAAGAGAATGAAGTTTGAATTGCTGAAATCTTAAGATGGAATGCAAGCTCTGTTATTTAGTATGTGTTTGTTATGTGTTTAAATAGAATACATGGATCTGCATCCCAAATAAATCCAATATATTGGTTTGGAAACGCTGTTTTTCTCCTGCGTGTCAGAATCAGCTTTGGACAGCTTGTGATTTCTTTGCTTTTCCTTGCATGGCTAGCATGCCTGTGTAATAAGTTAAAAAACAAAGTTTATGTGAAACATTTTATGAAGCATTTATGTCCTAGCTTTGTTGTGTCAGTGCAGTGTCAAGAACAACAATGTCAGGCTAATTTTGGAAAGATATTACGTTGCCATGGGCTAAATGTACCTGTCACAGGCCTGAGAAGTGTCACGATCACCTTGACCACCTGCCACAATGCTTTGAGATTATGATGCTTTTGGTCATATCAGTCTTACCATCACGGCCATTCATCCTCTCCTTCCTAGCAGACTAGGACAAAGCCTTTGTAACTAAAATCTGACCAGCCAGCCCACCTTTGTGGTATGAAATAAGAGAACTGCAGACCTGATCAACAAACAAAGTCAGAAAATTGGCCATTAGGAAAATGCAGCTTAATGATAAGAAGTTTATTCCAAATTGAATACCTCTCTTCTCTTCCAACATGGAAAGAGCAAGGCATACCCTCAAGGCAGCTTCTTCTGTCTGTCTGCAGCATCTGAGGCTTCTCTGCTGGTCCATCTCCTTAATTATTTCTGCAGATTAATGATGCTAGTACCCTGATGCTGGGAACAATTGATGGCAAAAGGAGAAGGGAACAGCAGAGGTTGAGGTGGCTAGATGGAGTCACTGGGGGAGTGGGTGTGGGATTGGGTGGACTCCGAGGGATGGTGCAGGACAGGAGAGCCTGGAGGAATGTTGTCCATAGGGTCGTGATGGGTTGGGCACGACTTCGCAACTAAACAACAACAATGATGCTAGTACCACCGCTGCTCACATTCCTGCAGAATTTGAAACTGATTCCCAGTGACTGTCTGGTTTGTCTTTGTGTCCACGGACTTCGGCGTTTCAGCTGGAGAATCTGAACCTTTCTCCACATCTTAATCGGTAGGCACAAGCTTTGGAAGCTCTTTTATGGGAAGAGTGGGTCCAATCCTTACACTCGCTCTGTTGATGTGGTTTACTTGTTCTGGTCTGGAATGTACGTTTCCAGGGAGGATCTTGTGTGCAGGTTAGAGTTCGGGTTCAGTCTGTGATTATCTCAGGTCTGCACTGAAGCTGTGCCCTATTGCCGTTGCTGAGACATCTCTCCACACACCTGTACTGGATGCTCCCTGCTTGGCTTTCAATTGTGAATGCTGGCCGTCTCATTTGGTCATCTCAGCATGCAAGCCTGAGGCAGCAGTAGGAGAGAGAGGTCACCCAATTATGCTTTACATAAAAGATCATTTTGATTTGCTGTCTTTCTACTGAGAAAATAAGAGCAATGTAATTGAATGGTATTTCCCATCTCCCACTGGTGGGCAGACTTTGGTACAGAGAAGAATAGTTTTAGGTGTTGGTTCTGCTTCTGTATTTTTAAAATGGCAATGCAGGTAAATATGGCTTTTATTTCTATTTTTCTGAACATCTGCCCACTCCTTTCTTGAAACATATGTATGCAATCAGCTATTATTAATTTCTGGGTCATGCATGTTCTTAATTTATCTTGCAGTTAAAATTAACTGCATTAAAATAAAGCTGATTGGCAGAGGTTTTCCGTGTGTGTCTGGCAACTAAAAGTCCCATATTTTAAAAAGACTCTGGATTTTATTGGGCACCCACTCTCGGTCCATGAAGAAAACAGTGAAAAGGCATATGTGTGTTATTTGAACACCAAAGTATAATAGAGTTGAATTGCTTGTGTAAATGCTACTCAGAGAGGTAGATAATGTTAGAGGTATCTGAGCTTTTAGCTAGTAAGCTGACACCCTTAGCTGTAAGAGGGGGCAAATGTGTGTTGCCCCAGGTTGAATTTGAGACTAGTTCTGTTTAAGGTAATCAACAATTATTTTGGGAATTATGAGGTAGCTGAGTTAGCAGATGGTCTTACACTAGTTTACCAGAGTCAGAAGGTCCCATTAAATATTTCCAAACAGAATAATTCAAATTCAAGGAAGGATTGAAGCTGTCTTCTAACCCCAGGGTATATAGTTTCTGGCTCTCTGTGAAGGACATAGTGCTTCTCTTCCCACCAGATCAGTCAGAATGTGAATTGAATGGCATCCAGAAATCATCCTATTGGTCTTGAGATATATTTGTACACAAAATTTCTATCACTCTTGAATGCTGGACTGATAGCTTTGCTGAATTTTAGTGATGACCAATCTGAGTTTTCTCCTACTATTTGGAAGTTCCAGCTAAAATATGGGTTTGGTTATGCAGCAAATTTAGATTCACTTTCTCTGGTAGTCCTAAAGATCACTTCAGTGTTTGCATTAAGGTGAATCAAAGAGTATAATTCCCCCTGTGGAAACATATGGAGAGAGGAAATATGTAATTTAACATTACTCAGCTGAGTTAAACAATGTGATAGCTTGCTAGTTGTCTACTAACAGGAGAAGAGAGTTGAAATACACACACACACACACGTGTGCGCCTGTTCATCCTAGAAAGCTATTGGAGGAAATTGACAGTAGCAAGTGCATTTTAGGATTAAAAGGAACTGGGAATTCAATTGTAACTGACAGGATGTTGAGTTTGCTTTTGGCACAATATGAATTTTAGAACATCATATATTTAATACCAGCATGCCCTTTACATAAAAACATGGGGAACCAATAAATAAAGGACACGGAACCTCAGTCCCATGAACGAAAACGGACATGTCTGGAGTTCCAATATGGTGTCCCCGTCCCCGTCCCCTACTCCTTTACTTCAGATGATTTTATTACCCTAACCCTATCCTGTCTTTTTTCTTCTTGCAAGGAAACCTAGGAGGTTTGCATAAGTCCATTTTGTCCTTACAAAATGCCCTGTGAGATGGGTTGGACTGAGGCTGGCCCAAAGTCACCCAGTGAGCTTCATAGCTGAATGGGGATTGGAACTCTGATCTCCCAGGTCCCCAGTCCAGCATTCTATCTATCAAAACATGGTGGCTCTCACCTGTCACATTATTTTGTTTGTTTTCACCATCTGATAGGTGGAAATGCCTCTTCTTAACTTTAATTACAGGTAGTAAGTGCTGTAAAATAAAATATGCTGGAATATTTGGCATCTGGACCTCACCACTTTTGTCTTTAGCTTTCCCAGTAATGGAATGTGGCTTCCAAGAACTTCTCTGAAGTTCCTTCAAGAACTTCTCCAAGAACTCCAAGGCCTCTAAAAACTTCTCCAAGAACATCTCAGTATCAAATGTGGTCATTGGTTTGACATGACTGGAGAATTTGCCAACTCTGGTTCCTGGCAAGGACACAAGCATTCACTGACAATGGAAAACATTGAAATGTGTCCATGTAATAAAAACAAACAATGACTCAGCTGAAGTCCTGCATCTATTCACATATGGCTTTCTCTAGGGGGTTCTCTAGTGCAAATGCTTACTTGTTTTTGCTGGTTTGCTTGTTCTACAAAGTATAGCAAAAGCTCATGATAGGCTTCAGGAGATCAGAGCTGCAGACAGTTTACTTGCTACTTGCAAGGCAAAACAGCAAGCGGGGAGCTTGGCATATTACCTTAGAAAGGTTGGAGCCACTGCTGTGGTATTAACAGTTAAAAGTTTGGACTAGGACCAGGGAGATTCAGGTTCAAAATGCCACTCAGTTGCATGCCTCAGTGGGTGTCCTTGAACCTGTCATTATCTGTCTGCAAACTTACATGATGGTTGCAAAGATGAAATGAAGGAAATGGTTAGAACCCTATATGCTTTCCTAAGCTGCTCGGTGGGAGGGTATAATAAAAGAAAATGAGAAGCACTTTTCAGACAAAATATCAGTATACAGTCAGTGCATGGAAGCAGCAATGAGATGGTGCTTATGTACAATTCCCATATCATACCATGATAACCATGATCAGGTTATCCACACTGATCCAGTGCCTATAAGTGTATATGTGTTTGGGATCTGTACAGAAGAGATGGTCATCACATGGAGGTCAAGGCTGATGCCAGTAGGTGCATGTCTATTTCTCTATCCAGGCATTATTTTCATACAGGTTCTTGGTGTAAACAAGAGTATGGAAGGACTTTAGCTTAGTGACAGAGCCACATGCTTCTTCAGGTAGGAAGAAGCTTGAAATGTTCTTGCCTGAAAACCTGGAAAGCTTCTGCATGTCTGTGTTGACAGTACAGAGCTAGATAAATGGTATCTATCTCAGTATCAGCAGCATCCTGTGTTCCTACAGAGAAAGCTGAGATCCTCATGATTAAACCAGCCCTCTTTAGGTCAAACACAAGGCCAGCCAGTGATTGATTATTTTATTTAGGTATTTAAAACAATTGTATATCAGCATTCATCAATTCTAGGGAACCAAAATTAGAAAAAATAAATGAGACCTGCAAATCTCATTGCGCTTTCTATGAATTGAAAGGACATGTTGTTCTTGCTTTCTTAATTTTTCTAGCCCTTTCCATTTTCAGAGTTATTTTTTAACGGTGTAACAAAAACATGTTTACAGACTTGGAAATGTGAAGTGGATAGAAAACATCCAGGGTCCAGTTTTATGTTTGAGAATGACTGATGTTCATTAGCAAGATATGTCATTTATGTTTGAATTATAGATTTCTGTATCTGAAAAGCTACTTTAGTCCAGCAAATGCCACATGTCAGATTTCTCTCACCATCTAACCTGAACTATTCAGATCGACACTATGCTAGAAGCAGTGGGTAATGTACTGCTCTGATATGTCCATGTCAGCCATCTAGGTTTTATTTCTGAAATGGTGGGTTTTGGTGAATAAAATATTCACCCAGGGTTAAAAAAAATAATCACCAGCATAATCTTGGGGGTCTTGTTTGGGATCTACCTGATCCGCTATTCTGTTTTTTCTTTAAGTTCAATCTCTGATGCTACCTTTTTCTCCACAGATATATTTTGTTGGCACCTTGGTAATTCATCTGTAATGCTTGGGTGTGGAATGCTGTGTTGTACTCTCCATGCACAAGAAAATTACTGGTTAGATAATCAGGGTAAATGTGGCTGGTCCCAATTTCACTAATAATGATTATTAGCTTGCATATCCTCTTATGCAAGTTACAGCTTGAATGTCCAAATATTTAGGGGGAAAGAATGGATAGAGAGATTTTGTGTTGATAGGGTTTTGCAGAGGCTTCTGGGGTAGATAGATGTCATTTCTGAAAATTACAACTTGTTCTGAATGCTGACTATTTGGGAGTGAAATGATGAATGAACGATGTCTGGTGCAGGAACTGCTACTGGGTGATCACACGGGGGAAGTTGGCAATGAGATCTTTCCTCTCACCAGTGCCACTCTTGCTGGAAATTGAATCAACAGGGTGGTGGTAAAGTTCTGCAGTGCAGAGTCGTCCCATATAATCCTGGCCTTCTGATTCTATGGAGTGGTACACAAGGAAATGACTTAGTTCCAGTGTCACTAAACATACTGTAAACTGGGCTCTGAGTTATATAAATGACCCAAGCTATGAAACTAAAATTATCATGATTATAACAACAGTGACAAGCAATGTTAGTAATTTTTTGTTGGTAAAAAGGTCAGAGCCTAAGCCTTAACTCTCTATTTTTAGACTCTATTCTAAATCTAAACTTTGTGTAAGTAATCCCCTCTTACTAGTAAGTAGTTCCACACCACAGCTATTATTTTTGTTTTGCCTGTCCAGGGTTTCAGAGAAAGTTTTAAAAAATAATTAAACAGATGAAGAAACCATCCACAGAAAAAAGGTTGTGATCATAAGTATCTTTTCTCTTATTATTTTCCCCAAAACCAGTTATTATAAAGGAACTAATAACTTCATTGACATAAAAATTTGGATTGCTTATATCTTTATATTCTTTGCACATACATTCTTTATATTCTTTGAGGTCTGTTTCACCTTCTTCCAGATTGTGTACCCATATGAAATTATGTTTGACTATGGGTTGTTAAATCATGGTTCATTGCTAATTCATGGGTTTTTGCTTTGTGTGAATCCTTCTCTCTCTGGATTGTTGTAAAGAACAAGCCAGTAAGAGAACCCATTGCACACATCTGTACATCTTGCCAGCACACCTTGGCATTGAGCCATGGTGGAGTTGTTGTTGGCTAAAGAACACAGGGTAGGGCTGACAAATGATCAGACTCACCATGAATTGTTGGTCACAGCTCTTTTTGTTTTTTTTCCTTTATTCTCCTACATCCATCCCAGGAGACACTGCCATAGGGCTGATTTGCCTAGTCATAGGCCACCATGATTACGGGCTGTTTTCGGCTAACCATGGCTTTTCTGTCCTTTAGATTTTTTCCATGAGAAACCCCCCGACAGTACTTTTATTTATTTATGTATTGCCAAAACAATTGGTGCCAATAGGTTTGGGTTTTTAAAATTAATTTTTGATTCCCTTGTACAACTGTGCAATTTTTAAAAGGTTCTCCCAGCCTCTGTCAGCTCCTCTATAGTGCTGCTTGGGCACTTTGTAAGGGCTGTCGGTGACTGTCAAGACGAGGATTGCAAAAACTGGCTGTCAAGTTAGCTTTCGCAGTCTCAGAGGGAAAAGTGGCGTAAAGGTTAAGAAAGCTGCACTGAGCAGAGAGCAGCTCTCAGTCACAGCAGAGGGCGATAAGCCAGTGCCAGCTACCTCTAAGTGCCACTTGGGCGCTTTTGGGTCTGCTTACGCTAGTGGGTGCTCACACTTGTTGTCAAAATTTGTAGAGGATTTTTCTGTTACTCTTACCAAGTAAGTTGCTAGCCTATCCCGATACCCATGATGGGCTTGATTGTTTGGATTCAGATGACATGACGGTCCATAGTGGGTACAGTAACTTCTATGGGTTGTCATGGTAGCTTGTTGCTTTAAACCCTGCAGGACTGGTTTGGATTCACATGATGTGAAAAACCATAGTTGGTGGCAACCTTGTCTTATGTAAACCCAACCATGTTTTTTTGTACATGGTTAGCAACCCATAACTAAACTATAGTGCATGGTTCATACATAATGACGAGGCCTGATTCGACAACAACCCATAATTTAATGACAAGGCATACTTAGTCCAAACTCAGCCTGTAGTCTGGGTTGCCATTAAAAGCAAGCTAGGTCAGAATCTCTTAAGAGGGTTTTAAAAATTACAAATGCAATAGCATCCCACATCTTTTGCACTAATTCCTTTCTCTGCTAGTATTTCCTTACTTGCTACTTGCTCTTTCACTCTATGCAAGTCACTCTTAAAAAGGAAGCTAACTTTCAAATATGTCCTCGCTGACAGCATCCCTTTTAAATAATTTGAATAAAAATAGTTAGAAGCCATTATGCAGTATTACATGTTGCAGACATATATAATCAAGGCATAATATAGTAACCAAAGCCTGGCAATTTCCTGTGGTGAAAATAAAGTACTGGCTTGAACTTCTCAGAGAGAATAAAAATTAATGCTTCATGTGAAGCTTCAACCTGCTTCTTATCTACTAAAAATTCAGATTAATTTCCCACCTGGAGCGCTATCTGTAGAAAATGGCCTTTTCCCTATTTTTCACTTCTGCTATATACCTACTTACTTTGTTATGTCAAATTGTCAGTTTGTAGTGTGGTGCTTTAAGGAAGAACAGGGCCCAGTAATGGGTGGTGTTGTGAGCATTGGGTTTGGAATGTGAACACAGGGAGCTGTTATTGTGAGCTAGTTCCCTCCCTCTGGTTTCCAAACCCCAAACAGTCCTTTGCGGTTCTTTTATTGAGGCTCACAGATAACAGATCAGTTTGAACAGTCTTCTACCAAAGTTGAAAGAGAAGCCTCTGCTCATGTCAAGAGCTGACCCCAAACTGGAAACTTCTCCTTGGTCCTCCTTTCAGTAAAGCTTCTGGCTCCACCATCGGTATTTTTCACCTCAGGAGAGCAAGACTGTGAATGGCGAATCTCCTCTGATTCTGCAGCTTATTTCTCCTGCAACCTGCTCACTGGTTCAAGGACTAGACCTTGCTTATGCCCATCTTCTCCTCCTGAAAACCCTTCTTCTCCTTCCAAAACAAGCTTCGCCTCACCCTTGGACTGAGCAGCTTCACTAGGCACAGTTGAAGGTGCTGCAGAGGCCGTGGCTTGCCTTGCTTCTCCTCCTCCTCTTCAGATTCCAATGACAAATCCCACTGAACAGTCTGCAATGTGCGAGAGACTGGCTCATTCTCTACCGCTGTCTTACTGCATCTGAGGTTGGCCCTCTCTCAGTACTTCCTGCACTGATGGCAAGAGTTCTTCAGGGTTTCTTACAGGGACCTTTTCCAGCCTTCGTTGGAAATGGATGAGATTGAATCTGGAAGCTGATGCATGCTAGGTATGTTCTCTACCACTGAACCATATCCCTTGCAAGTGGTTCTCTCATAGACTCTATGCATGTGAATGGAGACCCTGCAAAACAGTATAGGTGAATGGCTGCTGTTTAGAGCAGGAACCTTCCTGATGTTTTGCATATAATTCCCATCAGCTCTAGCCAGTATAGCCAGTGGTGAGGGCTGATGAAAGCCATAGGGCAAATCTGGAGGGTCAGAAGTTGTACATCCCAGCTTTAAGCACTTGAATCAAGTGGGGCTGTAACATTGGCTTCATCCTACATTTACAACTCTGGGTGCCTTGTGTGACAGGATGACCCAGTGCTCTCCAGATGTATTGGCCTGCAATGTCTTGCATCTCCTAGGTAACCATGCTGGCTGAGGGGTGCAGTTGAGGGATGCGGTTGCAATTCAGTACATCTGGAAGGCATCAGGTTGATGGGAGGTAGCTGCAAACAGGGTGGAATCAAACTACTTCCCTTTATTTTCTCATTTTAAGGCATCTTTCCTCTTGGTCGATCCTAACCTGATTTTCCCACTGATCATATAAATTAGCAGAGAAGCTCTTGCTGGTCACATGTTGGTACCAGAAGAAGTCTGGCTTCCTGGTTACAGTGACAATAAACAAGAGGACTGTCATTTTAATTTTACATTCATTTAAAATTGGTGTTAGATAGTCTTTAAGGGTTTGATGCCTCTAAGACATTCGGCAGAATAAAAGAAACTGTACAAAATTACGTAAATGTAAACTGATTGCAGCTAAAACAGGCAGCCCCCAAATTAAAGAGAGGCAGTGAGAACAAGCAAGTCATCTGAGATTTCCTGAAGGGAGCTGACCAACACCTTCATGGAAACTCGTTCCACGAGCTTGGGCTCACTATTGAGGGAGAGGTTGATTAATAAGATTGGAATTAAATTCCTGGTGGCAGCATTACATCCACAGAAGAAGAGAGGGAAATATCAAGACATTAAAGATGTACCATATCTAAACAAATTATAGGAGCTTACTCATGGCATGTAAACACACACTCTCTCTCTTTCTTTATAGTTGACGATGGAATCAGCTTTTCAGGAAGGTGAGCCTGGTGCCAGCACTTTGGCACTGGGTCAAAACCTTTTTATTCTCCCTTCATTTTAATTGTTGAATGGATGGTTATGATTTACTTATTTTTATTCAGATGATGATTGGTTGCTCTGGAATAGTTGTCTATGGCATTCTGTATCATTACTTTATCCACTTGTTTAATTGTTTATTATTCTTGAATTTTAAATTATAATTGTGGATATGTTATTGTTTTATGTTTTAAATCACTGTACACCATTCTGAGAACAACTGCTATAGAACAGTTGATAAAAACTATAAATAATTAAATATACTTGGGGGTCACTGCCAAAAAGGCCCCTTTCTTCTGTACTCATCAACCAAATGTTGGTGGTGGGTTAGAAGGGTTTCTGAGCTCAGAGTGTGGACAGGCTGGTTAAAATGCTTGTGAGTTGCTTGTCAATATTTAAGGCATAAAGTACACTGCTTCTCTGGCCTCCCAAAAAATCGTCTGCCAAAGTTTGGTTTGGAAAAATGGAGCATGTTCGTTTGGAACTCTCTGTGTTTCTGATTACTCATTGCAGAAAGATGGGATTCAGGCTAACTTTTTTTTTTTTTTTAACAACAGCACTTCTGTTGAAGTTGTGCACTTTTGCATTCTTCTCTCCTTGGTTTTTGGTAGAAACAATAGCATTGTGGATGCTTTGTTGTTTGCAAGAATGGGCTCTCCATTGGGACAATCAGCTTTATGGCCTTTTACCATTGTCACTGTTTGGAAATGCATCTGTCTAGGGGAAAAAGAAATGTAAACATTATTTTTTGTGTTATTGCTAAAGGCAACAAACACAAAAAGGATGGGAGGGCGCATGTGGTGGTCCTATTTAAATGAGTTCCTGTATTGAGAAACAAAGGCCTTTATGAAGGAAAGAAGTAGTTAGAACACCGATCACGTTTCAGTGTTACGGATGAACCTACAGCAATGGAGGCTATCAAACTTGTCATATTTTATTCATGAATTGTGGTGAGCTTGGGTGAAATAAGAAAAGTGACTCTCCTAATCATAATTAAAGTATTAAAAAGAAAAGGACAAAGATAAAACAGTTATAACAGTGTTTTAAACAGTGCTGGGATTTTTCTTCAATTGTATAAACATTTGTAGGATGACTGAATTTTTCTGATTTTTTTTTTAAACTGTAGAACTCTGAAAACGTAGTTATGACAGGAAAAGGGGACCAACGTTTCTTCCTGCCATTGCACGTGTGTTCAATGGTCTGAGGAAATGTTTATTGTGTTTTATGATATACTGTATCTGTAAGAATAGTTTTTCATGTAGAAGAAACAAGAATGTTGAACTCAAAACATTAACAAGGTGTTCAAAAGCACTTGTTACACAGTAGTAGGTGTTTCATAATTTTAAAATAAAGTACAAGTTGGTAGTAAATAGAATTAACCAATCTATGACTTTTATTTACTTTTCTTTGTCTTTGTTGTGGCTCCTAATATAATGTGCTTTTTCAAGTGTAAAGAAACTATTGGAAAGAATGATATTTATGGCATATGGTGCTGCAGTAAATTCACAGCAGCTAAAGAAAATCCATATCCATTCCTGTGAATATAGGTTCCTTACCCTGACCTCCATGTTCATGCTCTTTATACTCATTGCACCCAGAAGCGAATGTCAACAGAATGAAAGTAGAGCTAATACAATTAATTCAGGTTGTCTTTGTTTGTGTTCATTCAGAATATATATATATTCAGTTATATTCAATATTCCTCAATATATATCCAAAGCAAAGGTTAACACTTGTTAGCCTGCTGTAATGGTAGTGCTTTTATTTTTTTCTTACAGTAGCCTACAGATTTATAATCTGAATTAACTTGCTGTTCACCTTTTTTTAAATCAAAGTTTAGGTTGCTTCTGCACTGTTCCAGAGACCCTAGCTGCAGTCTGAGTTGGAAGCTTAAGTATTGCTTAATACATCAAGCTTATTTTAAATTGCTGCTGATGATCCTATGTTGAGTCACTTTGAAGGAATAAACTCTATTTTCAAATGAATTGCTTGTGTAAAAAACATATATTTTATTTGTCAGAATATAAGATGAAAGATCTTCCTTTGGATTAACTCTGTTTAGAAAGAGTTCACAGGCTAGTGCATGCTTCTGCAAGGTGTAAGCCAAGGGTTTTTTAAATTATTATTTTATTGAATAAGTAGGTCAAGTCTGAATTCAATCTCACAGATGTTCTTGTGGGCCACATTACCTTGGCGGCCAGGGCCAAAGACAAAAAGCGGCACCAAAATATACAAGCATATTATATTAAAACTTTTATTACAAGTAACAATTGCTTTGGCAGAGACATTTTGACCTTCTAGAACAGAGAAAAGCATGCAGATAAGTCGGGGAACTATGAAGTAATTGATAGTTAGGAAAAAGGAAGTGGGGCCATCTGGAAAGTCTTAGAGAGAGACCCTTAGCCTAGGTTTTGCCTTGATGCTTTTTAACGCTTTCAGTACTGGACATATTTGGCATCATTCTGGGAAATGTAATTATGCCTAGAATGAATTGAAAGTGTATGAACAAATCTATGTTTAAGCTTCTAATTCCTACTTGTTGAAATAGGACTGGGAAAATGAGCCTGTATTTGCATTGCTCCACATATGTATTCAACTATGTCAGAGTATACTGGTTGTATGGAGGCTAAGCATTGCCTGAACCATATTTTCTCAGCCTTTTCTCATATGGTGGAATATTTTTTACACTATTGCTGGTCTGTCATCTTGTCTGAACCCATCATGGTATTTCACAATGGTAAATTTGGTTTTTAGAAACCATAGTTCTGTGGTGTCTCTGTATCACCATGGCTTGCCGTTTTTTCTGAGCACAGGATTATGGTTTGCTCTGTCCTGGAATTGGAACTACTACAGTATCCTCTGGAAAGAGTGAAATGCATGCTAACAGTCAGAGAACTGAGTGGGAAGGATGGAAACTATGATGAAGTAGAAACCACTTGATTGTCAGGTAGATCATTGTTAAAAAAAATCCATGGTAACAATTCAGGATTACTTCTTGTGTTGCCTGAATGCAGCCTCTCTTTCTCTCTCTCTGCAGCTGGCTTTCCATTATTGGAAGCTAGCCAGAGTGGGTCTTTTGCATCAGTTGCAAGGGGCTGGAGGAAAGGAAGTTGGATTTTCTGATATCATACTGCTGTCTCTGCCTTTGGAGGGAAAATCCCAAGTATCCTACATACATACCTATATACATTGTCAAAGGGCCATTGCATTTCTCCCTTAGTGTGATAATATGTATGCTGTCGTTAATTGCAGCCAGCTAGTTTCTTCTGAGCGCGCTCAGACAACATGCCTGAACCGTACCACACTGGGCTTTTATTATTTTGAACTGCTGAATGCTGCGCTTGTTTTGCTTTATTTTATTTATTCTTGTATTGTAAGCCGTTCTGAGTCATCAGTGGTGGATGGGGTAGGAAAGCTTTAAATAAATAAACCAACCAAACAAGCAAACTATGCGAACCACTCACAATTTAAAGTTGTGGTGTTTTCAGTATGGGAAAGGGATGGTTTGTGTCTTCACAGGCCTTCATAATCTCATTATCAGAAAGCAAGGATCTGAATAAATTACACTGTAACTCTGAAAATGTTCATTGGACCCATGACTATCTATTCCATTTAGTGCATACTTTTCTCTAGTCCTCATGGACATTTTTGATTCAACTTCTATGCAAATGCTCTGCTGGAATGAGTAGGCCAAAGTGAATTGCACTGTACAGGTTCTTTGCCAAAGTGGAAATTGCTGGCCTAGATTAAGCAAACCCTCCTGAAAGAAAACCAGCTCTAAGTATATATTGAGCTAATGAAGAGAATTGATGCACTCACATTAGATCCATGTTCCTTTGTGGACATATGGCACAGACATTTCTACTTCTGTATGAAATCTGAAGATATGTTCACTCCACTAGTGCATTTCTAAAAATGCATTAACTAAAGCTAATGTTTAAATCACAGTATCCTTATCTCAGAGTTCGTCATGCATGCACTTCGAAATGCAATGTGTTGAATCCCACACATTGGTTGGACAATCTTAAAATCTTTAGTTTTAGAAAGCTGCAACTTCATATTTATCTGAAACTGTGCTTTACAGAGGAAAGTACCTGTTACATTGGCCTTGGCAAAATTGCCAGTGTCTCGTTATTTAGTATGACATTAATGTTTATCATAATCGAAATTAGATCTCTAAAATGGACAGTGGTTTTGCAGGAAGGATAGTAAATCTGTAATGAAACTTACAAATCATTTTCTTTTCTCAAATGCTGTCTGCATATTAGCATTGGCTTGGCTGATGTCTTTTCATTTCTGTGTACTATTAAATGTTATTGTTGTTTAACCTTTCTTTCAAAATGTTGAAAGAAAAGAACTGCAACAATGTATAGGGAGTGAAACATTACAGCACCTTGTGGGCGATAACAATAACGTGTGGGAAAAGACCTTGCAGTCAGTGACTCCTGAACTAATTAGTTAACAAGGCATGTAATTTGATTAGCTCACATGATTGAAAACCAGCTGATGTGTCTTTAGTGGTGCTCTGACTTCTTGAGCCTTTCGGCTGGCAAATGAGTAAATCCTAATTTAAGAGAACAACAGGTTGTTTGCCTTCTAGATCACCCCCATTTCCCTGTTTAGTGTGGAAAGCCACAACTAAGAGGACAAGAAGACATGATGCAATGCCAGAATGTAAGTGAGGATCCCACAATGCATGCTACTTTTGAAACCAGTTTTATGCATGAAATGCCCATTTAGGCCTGGCAGCAGTCATTCTGGGTGGGCAGTTGCCAAGGTTCAAGCGGGACAAAAGGGCTTATCCCTACTGCAGCTGCTGTCATTCTTCTCCTTGTCCCACTAGTGAACCATGCTGGCTGCATTATTTATTTAATTTTCAATTTATAGCCTGCCTTTTTCCTACAAAGGGCTCAAGGCAGCTTACATCATTCTCCTCCTCCATCTTATCCCCACAACAACAACCTGTGAGGTAGGTTGGGCTGAGAGTCTGTGACTGGCCCAAAGTCACCCAGTTGGCTCCATGGCTGAGCGGGGACTCCATGTTCTTAAGAGTCCCATGCTCTTAACCACTACACCACACTGGCTCTCATGGTGCTCCATTTTAAACAGAGTAGTACTGTGAGTGGCAGCATTCCGACCCAATGCAACTCTGCCATTTGTTTATTTATATGCCCATTTATATGCTGGCAAATACTTAAGAAGTCCCTAGGTGGTTCAAAAAATCAGATAAATGCATTTTAAAATATAAAACATTTTTTTTTTAAAAAAGCTTTAAAATCAAATATAGCCACAATACAGCAATATTAAATAAGTGGAAGGAAGTCAGGATCAATTAAAATAGATATTAGAAAGGTATGTTTTTGCGTGGTGCTGAAACGGAAATAGTGATAGCCCAGGCAAATTGCCCTTAGGAGTTTATTCCAGAGGTAGGGAGCAGCCACTGAGAAGGCCCTTTTCTTATTTGCCTATTTCTAGGGTTATTAGGCCAATAAGGGCACAAGAGCAATGTAAAGGCTGCCCCTCATGGGCTGTGTTTTACTCTCAGGAGCATTAGATTGGTTCAGAGTGCTGTTACTCAAACTGAGTTTTTTCCCTTTTAAAACTGTGTCTGGAGCTTGTTGGCTTGGCCAGGTGGGTGTCAGAGTGCTTTGTGGACAGGACAGGACAGGACAGGTGAGGAGGAGAGGGATCCATCTCCCACAGGTGAACACACAGGTGAGAAAATGTTGCTCCTGCAGGCAACTTTGGGTGGGTGGGTGGGGCCTGAGCAGTGGCAGCTGGGGCTTGGCAGTGATGGTGGTGGGCTGGAGATTTTGGTAGGGGACTTTGCAAGCAAGCAGCTGCAGAACTTCTGTAGCAGTATGGGCCCTTCGGTAGCACCCATTGAAATCTGGTACTGGCCCTGCGTTTATGCAGCACTCACAAATAAAGTGACCCTCCACAAATAGTTCCAGTTTCTTGTGCAAATTGATTGTAGACCTTAGTCCTGCAGCTGTCGATGGGCGTGTGTGATGTGATTATTCATTTCATTTCATTTCTGTACTGCCCAATTGCTGAAGGTCTCTGAGCAGCTCACAAAAATAACCAAGCCCGTCCAGAACAGGATGGACCCCTGCAATCTGGTAAAGAGAACCTCTTAGCAGCAGCATCTCAGCTTTGTCTAAGATTCTGTTCATTAGCTCTCATCCATTGCATTGTCATAGCCAGGCACGGGCCATGCACATGCTCAGCTTCACCTGTGGGAGATGAAAAGGAGAAGTCGCGCTGCATGTCAGCACATACTGGTGCTGATGCACTCGGAACTAGCTAGCTAACTTAGCATGAGATTGAGTAATAGTCCCTGTTGCAATCCCCCCATAGGCTACCCATATAGGAACATAATACCCCTCTTAGACAGTTTGCCCCAGATGAATACCACACTTGATAATATTGTAAGCTGCTAAGCAAACTGGGACTTTCAATGAGATTGCATCTGCCCTGTCTCTCTGCCAACGTAAGTCATCAGGGTGGCCAAGGCTGCTTGAACCCTGGCTGAAATGAATCCAGATAATTGGTCTCATTCAAAAGCATATAGATCTGGTTGCCCCCACCTCATGAAGGAGCTTGTCCAGGAAAGAAACATTTACCCCTTTCTCACACCAGGAGATGTTGATTACCTCTTGGGCCCAGTTGGCTGTTCCCTACTTTCCAGTTTTTACAAGTCAAAAAGGACAAAGATCCAGGACTGAAGTGGTTGCTTGAACCTGGCTGTGCACAGTGTCATTGTCCCCAGGCTGCATCAAGTGAAACTTGTCCAAGACAACTGGAGAAGGCTCTCTTTTTGACACCTTACCTGATACACTGCTCTAGCACGGGAAGGTAAGTCCCAGTGGATGGGAGAGGTTTTCTCTTGAAAATATCATAGTGGGTCTTAGATGGATCTACAGCATCAGCATGTAATATCCCCTTGATGACCCTATATAGCTCTGCTGGATGGTTAGTAGAAGCAGAGAGATTGTTCTTGCATCTCCTTCACTCCCTCTGAATATGCTTGAGCATAGTCACTCTCCAGGATTTTTATGTAACTGGCTGAGAGTTTTTCTGTGTCTGAACTCAAGCTGGCTCCTATTTTGGTTTATCACTTACAGCAACAATAGATGCATTGAGAATCTGTATTATCACAGTTCAAAAGGTGACAGTTGGAAAATGGCCAGTCTCCTAATTTGCTGTAACAAAAATCCAGGCAGTGGGAGTTATGTTGAGCAAAGCATGTTGTCACGGTCGTATTGCGTAAGTATCCCCACTTCAGCCTTTGTTTATTAACCTATACTAAAAAATTGATGCCCGTGGCAAGTGCATCCTTTGTTTCAGTTATTTGTTTCCTGTGCAAATATGTGCCATGTATTTGTTTCAGTATAGCAGGAATGTGTATATGATTAAAGAGAAATAATTGGGAGGACAAACAGCACATGTGAGTATTGTTAATTGTTTTTAGCAAGCCTAGTGGAATGGATTTGCCTTAAGTTAGTGAAATAGTATGAAGTTTTTATTAATATTTATATTTTGCACTGTACGTTATTCTATGTTTTTAACAGTTGTACACTGTCCAGGGAGCTTTGGCCATTGGGTGGTATAAAAATAAAATAAATAAAATAATTAAAAGGCACAATCTAACCTTGAATTGCATTAGCCTGCTATCAAGACAGCTGAGCCTGAAGGTTAAGCCTTCCAATGTCAAGTGTTTGCCCTTTGCAGCTGGAGCCATCAGCATGAACAGGACTTGTAGTAAGAGGATGGGGTGGATGGATGCCTGTGATGTCGCAGACTGGATGTTGGACCTACCTGGTTTAGGGGCTTCATAATGTTTGTAACCATATGGGCCAAGTTCTGGGTAGCTTGCTAGGCCCTAGTTTCAACTCCCTGATCTTCAGACTCTCATGCACTGAGGCAAAAACTATAGTGCATAGACACTGTGGAGATTTAGGATTTGAGGAAGAAAGTGCTAGAATCAGTGCTTCAGAATTAAGCAGCATGTATTTTCTAAATTGCCAAGTGGCACTTTAGATACTTGTGGAGGGAAAAATACACCTTTTTCCAAATTATTGTTGGTGTAAACTCAGACTTTTTTTGAGTCGACTGAATCTGATTTCTTTGTCTGAAGCTTACACTCCATCCTCTCAGATGTCAGGTTGTTGTTTGGCTCAGAAGGTTTAGATTGGGCGTTCTACTCTGTGTATAGAAGACAACCCAGGCCAAGAAATTTCATGGGACATTGGAGCAAAGTTTACATATGGCTTGTGTTATATTACAAGCATTTATCTATCTATCTATCTATCTATCTATCTATCTATCTATCTATCTATCTATCTATTTATTTTACTTGTATGCTACACGCATAGCAGTAAAGCTCTCTGGGTGGCTGAAATTACATCTGGAATAGTTAGATGTGAAGAAATGTTTTAAATGGGAGACCAAAATAGTAGGGAAATTCAACTCCAAATAGTTCCTATTGAAATCTTAGCATTATGTAAAAAGTAATCTAACACTGACGTTCTCCAGTGAAATGAGCCAAGTCTTCCGTTGCTGATTATTGTTTTCATTTTGTTATGTTAAGTTTATTCATACAGAGCAGAGGTGCATAGCTGGAATCACACCAAGGGAGCACTTCTCTGTTTGTTAGCAAACCTGTTATATTCCAGCTAGGCAAACTTGATCTGTACAAATCACAGTTTGCTCAAAACTAGAAATGGAAACAGTGGTTTAATGTAACACACCAATTAAAGAGCCATGGGCAAAGCACTGATGAAGGTAAAAGTAAAAATGAGAAGAAATGCTCCATTTCATAAGATCTGCAAATGTCTTATTCTAAGACTTTTTCTTTTTTCTTAGTGTAACAGCATATATTTTTAAAGGTTGCTTCATTAGGAAAACCATACCGTTCTCAATGACTAGTTAGCTAAATGATGGTCAGTTGTAAAACAGTTTATATTAGGATTAAAATTAAAAAGTGTTCAGATAATTTTGCATAGTTTTGCAGGTAAAGGTGTATATTGCATTACCTTTTCCTTCCTCTCACTTCTAGCTCTGTCTTTGTTGTAGAACCATGAGATCTTACCTTTGAAACATTAGCTGTTCACCCTGGTAATTGCTCTATCCTCTAACTTAATGAAAACCCATTAAACCGAAACAATAATTAAAATGAGACATCATCTCTGTAGGAGGTTTGCATATTAAAATCACAGAGCATTTCAGTGCTGGCAGATCTTATACTTGAAAATCGGTGTTTGAAGCAACATATAAAAAAGTGATTTATTACAAATAATCATAAATTGTAAAGTAGTGCTGTTCAACATGATGCTGTGCGTTTATTATTGAATGAATCTTTGCAGAGATAGCAATGCCGAATTCATAAAGCATTTGAAAAAATCTTCAGAAGAAGAACACCCTTAACTTAGAACTATTTCAACAATACTTATTTTTGCGTGCAAAGTATTCATACTGCAGTTTTCACTCGAACTGCACACCCATGTACTGTATTTTCAGATGCAGGTCTCCTTGAAATACAACGGGTGATGAGCTGCTTGCTCCCATGAATTTAAAAGACATTGGCTTGTGCTGGAAAGTGCACAGATGTGCAGTTCAAATGTGACAGACAGTTCAAGAATTCTGAGCTTTAGGGTCATACCACTCTGGCTATGGGGAATGCTCTTGCCTAACGTGCAAGCTCCTTGAATTCCATGGTTTTATGCCAGGAACTTGGGAATATAGTTGAAACCCAAGGGAAGTTTTACTACACCCTTCAGTGTATATCATATTGGTGTTCTATAGTCACAGCTAATAGCACCTTTCCGCAAAAGTGCCAAATGCAGGAAATAGCAACCAGGTTTCTTATCATCTGCAGCCATTGCTGTCCATGGGCTCTTGCGTCTTGTTGGGGCATCACTGATGACTCCAGTAGTAACAAGTGGTTGGCATTTAGTCTCTTTTTATGAATTTTATGTTACTTATGGAGGACTTGTGGAGGCTTTAGCAATATACCTAGCATTTCGGAAACCAAGTTCTTCCAGTTTCCTCAAGTCCGAACTCATCTGCAGCAACTGTCCCCCATGTCCAAATCTTTCAATACAATTCTTACAGCTTTGATTATATCCTAAGAAGGTTAATTGTTGTGTCTGTTATTTGTACATTTGTTGATGTTATCCATACATCTTGTGGGATCAGTTTCAGTTGCTGCAGCCTGATTGTGTGGGCCAGCAGATTGCAGCAATACAAACAACCATATGCCTTCTTGATCCTTGCCCTCCTGGTTTAGCTTCAAATGTATGACCAAATGGGTTAGGGAGTGTTAATTTCCCTGTGCGAAGCAGTGGCTTTTGCTATTCTTAAGGAGTCACTAGTGTGGCCACTGCTCAAGAAACCCACTCTGTACCCAGTAGAATTTGACAACTAGTGTCCTGTCATGAATATCCCTTTCCTAGTGAAGGCATGAGGGAGGGGCATGGTAGAGCAATGACTCCTAGTGTATAAGGCCCTCAACAACTTGGGAGCAGAATACCTTAGACACCACCTTAGCAACCTGCCTGGTCACTGTTGTCATCAGATGGGAGTACTTCTCGGTGGTTCCATGTGGACCTGTGACTCCACTGGAGTTCATCCAGAGTGGAGACTTCAGTGTGATGGACCCCCGTCTGTGGAACCTGCTGCCTCTGAAGTCAGGCAGGCATCAACGTTGTGTTGTTTTTTCTCACCTGCTTCACCTTTATTTCAACAAGCTCCGCTTGACTGAGCAACCATGGTTTTCATTGGTATTCTGTTGTTTAACGTTTTTAATACCATATTTTGTTTCATCTTTCATTGTTCACTGATCCAGAATTTGTTTAGAGAATCAGCATATAAATGTTGTAAATAAATAAGAAATGTAGGCCATTTCATGATGGCTTGTCCCAAAAGGGAGGATAGAAATGTGGAGGGGGAAAGAATGAGATCACAGTAATGTGCTCCATTCCTGACTCCTCTCCACTTTCGTTATTTGTGTATGGCACTGTATCTACCCACTGCGTTTGGACTGTTTATGGATGCACAACTTATCTTTGCCAGCAGCACTGAATAATGCATGTTGGGAGTGGAGCTGGTGGGTGCAATCCTGCTTACTCTTCCATCATGACTTACTTTGCTTGACTTACTTTAGCACATCTGCAAAAAGGTTTCTGCTTTCCTGCTTTTCAGGGAAAAAAACTCTGGTGGGTGTTGCATTGGGATTACCATATGCTATGTTGAAGTTATATTGAATAATGCATCTGAAGTCTTCGCTAACATGTTTGTCAAATCATATCATGACTATAAATGCAAAGTGCCCATCACTGTGACTTCGTGTGTATGTGTGTGAGAGAGCTGCCCAGGGCAAGGACTTAGATCCGTATGAGCCAAGCCATAGGAAGATTTCCATGTATCTCAAATGCTACAGTTGATTTTACCCCATAGAAAGGAACAACCAACTATTCACTAATATGACAGGAAGTGAATGGGAGCATTCTGGAGGACTATGGCTCCCTGCTACCCTTGGGGTCCCTGCCATTGGCTTACTTGTCCTATTTGTATGGTCCCATTGAGTGCTCCTCCTTTTGCAGAAAGGGGCAAATGGTAGGAAAGAAACTTTTTTTGAAAAAAAAGCTATGTCCTTTGAAGGTATTGTACAATATCCTAGATGTGCCTTTACATGTTATCCAAGAGAAATGGGTAGATCAGAGCTTAATTAACTGTGTTGGGCAGTTTGTTTCTTTCCACATCTATTTTCCCCTGTTAGCTCTCTTTAGACAGCCTATCCTGACTGAGTGATATGGGAGGGAAAGAACATTTGTAAACTGCACCACTGTAAACCACCCAGACAGCTTTCTTCATGAAACGGTATAAAAGTGAAATAAAGAGCTGAGTTGGAGTAGTGGCCTCCAATCTCAGCTCCAAGAAATGAATATTAAATAGCTTTTTGCAGAATCCATAATTAGTACAGTAGGTTTTGTCTACACAATCAGGACCCCAGAAAGAAAAGCAGAGTCCCTTGTTCAGCAGACAAGTGTGGGTTTGTTTAGTCAATGAAAGACACACAGCTGGGAAACAGAGCTTGGCCTCATGGTTCCTTCTCTCTGAAGAAAACCAGTGTTAATTTATATTTGAGTTGGGCCAGTGTTAACTGTTTTCTAGCTTTTCTTAAGTCATTGACTTTACTATTTGTCACACTGGGGATTCCATGTGGCTGCAATAGTCTGTGATTTGTTTATTATTGCATTATTTCTTGCTATTGAAGCAAGGGGAAAAGAAAATTGCTGTTGTCTCAGGAATTAGTTGTTAATTTAAAGGGCTGCACTGCAATTCACCCAAACAGTAGCAGAATACTTCCTCTTTAATGCATTGCTGACATGTGGAGGGGGTGTGATGTAAAGGTCCATGGCATTTAAAATTAATGCATTCTGCTGATGTGGACAGAAAGTGGTGGCAAGGTTCTGTTTGGGGTTAAACTTGCCTCATGAATATTTTTTGCCAAGATAAATATTTAAACCTTTCTTAAGTGGGACAATGTTGAATTAGACCCTTTTGATATGGAGAATGAGACCACACTGCTGGTTCAAACAAGCACACAAAGCTACTTAGCAGCATCCACCTGATTATGATTCCAGAAACACAAAGATTTGGGTAAAATAACTCCTGGCATTTCAGATTAAAGGGAGGAAAAGCAGCTACTTTAACAGGACTTATGAAAGAGATGTCTTTACTTCTTTATGTGTTTTGCTGAGCTTGCGTTATCATTCAAGTGAAAAAGTGGTATTTTATAGAAGATGACCGGATAAAATAATGCTCTATATTACTCACAAAGTGGCATTTTATTATAAGAAGGTGATCAATTTCAATAGATAAAAGATATGCTGTTTCTCCCTCCATGCTGCTGCCTTCCTTTTAACAGTTGAAGCTTGAAGCACTCTAACTTTGGAGCATTATTCAGTGCCACTTGAACTGGTGCATTCCTACCAATGTGATTCAACTCTGCTCAAGTTTCCATGAAGTCGCACTCAACACCAAGTATTGGCAATATATTTAAATTGCTCTTTTCCACAGCTCTGGTGGAATAAAAGGTTCGTGTGTGCGCGTCTGTCTGTGTGCATGTGTGTGTATGACAACTGGATTTTATTTACCTAAAAAAATAAAAAAGCAAATGCCACCACATGATAATTTTTTAACATTGCAGAATTTAAGGCAGACACAAATGTAAAGAAGAGCCCTGTACAGAAGATCAGGATTGGCAAAATGTTAGGACATATCTTTGGAGGAAAAATGAAGGGGAATCAAAGGAGAAAGATATCCTAGGAGGAATATAGCAGTCCATATAAAGTTTATATCTATAGATGCACTCAATAATGTGCTTATGCAAATTTCTATGCCAGTTATCCCACAGGATAATTTGGTCAGGTTGGTCCAACAGGTGAGCAAACAAATCTGTCATCCCACCAATCAATTTTTCTGAAAGGAGACTGAACAGCTGGTTCAGTCTCCTGTCTTCCTTTCCATTCACTGCTAAAAAGTTGAATTTGTATAGTTTTTGCTTGCCGAGCTGCACATGGAACTCTGGCTCCTAGGTGTTTTCTTTATTGGATTGTGCCTTTCTATTTAACTGACTGTGTAGTCTGAACATTGTTAATTTCTGCCAATGTAATAGAAGGTCACCAAGTAATTACCAAGTAATCAGTGTGAGTCTGATCCCATAGGACTTTCATTTGGTTTAATTCAAATTTTCCCCTCAGATGGACTGGTCTCACTCTTCACAGTTTACATGTTAATAGATCACATCCTCTTGCTTATGCATTTTGCTTTTTTGAATAGTTGTACTGCTGGCTGCCTTGTTTGAAATGTAATAGAATAGTTCTCTTTTTTGTCAGGCTGTCCAAAAGGATGCTAAAATATGAACCACAAAGCTGACTATCAGATTTCAACATATGATACATATCTCAGTGCATCCTGACCAAAGGGAATTTATTCACCAAAGACACGGAGCAGATTATTTATTTATTTATTTATTAAAACATTTCTATGCCGCTCCTTGCCGAAGCCTCAGGGCGGCTCACAACACAAAATAAAATACAATAAAATACAAAAATAACAATATAAAATTAGCAATATAAAATAAATAACAATATAAAAGAAGTCGCCCTGGCCTAATTTAAGGCTTGCAATAAATCTGATTGCTTTGAATTCTAGAAGAATTCAAGTTGCATTTACTTTACTTGAGGCGGAGAAAGCGTTTGGCAAATTATACTGCCAGTTTATGTTTGTGACCTTGGAAAATTTGAATTTCCACAGGCGTTTTTAAGATGGATTGGAATATTATATCTTTCTCCTGAAAAATGGAATTGCTTTAAGTTTTTTTTTTTTTTTTTAAGTTTGGAGTGGGACAGAAGGCACAATTGTCTTCTGTCTTTCCTGGTAATTGCTTTGTACATGGAACCCTTGGCATGAGCATTTACTCTTTTGTGTAAGTTTAGTCTGAAAATAAAATGGCTTTATATTTTATTTAATATAACAGTTCTCATCAGTAGGTTAGTGGCCTCTCTAGTACAATTAATATTAATTGATACTTGGTCAAAATCTGAATTAATGCATGTATTTATTTATTTATTTATTTAGGAAATTTATAGGCCGACCATTACTGTCATCTCTGGACAGCTTACAATATATTATAAATCCTAAACATAATAAATTGGTTACACCACAACTGAGAATAAAATGACATGGTTAAAATAAATGAATAAATATACAATTAAAATTAATTAGCTTTAAAATATTAAATAATATCAAATAAAAAGGTCTTGACCTGGTGCCGAAAAGCATATAATGATGGCGCCAGGCAGACCTCTCTAGGGAGCGCATTCCATAGTCACATTCTATGTAGGCAGTGGCAGGATTTCCAATGTAGTTACAAAATAGAAGTTTTGTTGCTCTCTATTCCCAAATGGTTAAACTGAAAATGTGTTATTGGTAGAAATAGTTTTTTTAAACTTGGACATAATTTAAATACTTGGAATAAGGTGAATACACTTAAGATGTACTGAATATGTTGCTACAGATAATGTATGGAGTACATTGCATTCTTTCATACATTCCCCAAAAGTATTTTCAAAAACTTTATACAGCATTTTGACAGTTCAGTGTGCGTGCATGCATGTATTTATTTGTGTGTGTGTGTGTGTGTTTTCTTTCCATTTTTCATTTACTTGGATGCAGTTATTGATCAAGGAAGGAACGTTTCATTTTCCAGATCTTAGTTTATATCATGAGATATATTTGTCAATTCATACCAATGACTGAAAAACAACCTTAGCTTTTAATACTCTTTCATGGATTATTTCAAAGTCAATTTATTGGGCACTTGCATTTGGCTCAATGGTATTAGGATCAAAGTAGTTTAAAATAAAAGAAATGGCTCCAGTAATAAATTTAATAACAAGAAAAGCTTGGCTTGTAGTCAGCAGAGGCTGGTGGCTCTAATGCCAGGAAGGATGTGTATCCTCCAGATTTTAGTCTTAAATTAAAAAGACCTATTCATTGTATTGAGCACTATCCGCTGAATAGATTCAGAACTACAGATAGCTCCTTTAAAGTTTAGAGTAAAATTTGGAGTGGATACATATTCCTGCTAACATTGGAACCACTGCTGTCCATTGCAGTTTGATTCCTGTTTTCATTTAAATTAACTACATGAGAGAATCCAGTCTTGAAGCTGGAAAGATGGCCTTGTATGTGAAGCAACAGGGCTAATAGTAGAATGTATACTTTAGATTAGCTAATAGGATCAGATGAACTTTACCATTTTCAGTATTGTGGATTAGCTATCATTTACCATCTAGTGGTAGTTGGCAATATATTAAGCAACGGCATGTGCTGGACTCTATAGATACATCATCACTATGAATGTTTAAGAATTTTCTGCTGAAGGAATTATTTGGTTCTTTAGAGAAATATAAGCCTGCAAGTGTAGTTTAAAGAAATATTGTGTAATGCAGTAAAGTAGATGTTCAGAACATTAGACAGGAATGAAAAGGGAATCGAAATGCTAAATACAGTATAAGTGATGGAAAGTTGCCTTGCCTTCCTTATTACAATTTTTGTAGATTTAAGCTCAAGCTGATTCAACAAAAATGGTTTTGTATAGCAGAGAAGCTTCTTAAAAAGAAGCTGGTTTGCTCTGCCAGATGCTGGCAAGTAATGAGGACAACTTGCCTGTGTGTCATGTGTACAAGCTGTGTAATGGATTCTTTTTGGCTGGAAATTATTGCTTGTATAAATGGTGTTCTTGAAAAATCTGTGATAATAGCAGATGCTTTAAAATTGGATCCCACTGATATGGGGATTAACAGCAGGAATGGATCCTGGGAGCCTTACCTATATTTTATTCAAGCTTGAAATAATAATTTCCATCCCCTCTCTTTCAGGAACTGAGCATTGTACCATTCTTGCTGCATACTGTATGTCTTGCTGCATATCTCCTATTGATCTTGTATGGATGCTTATTTAGAAAGACAGACTGCTTGTATTAACATATATATTCAAAATATTCTTCTCTAGAGTTTGGAGATCATCATACCTAAACAATCTTCAGATGCTGTTAAACAATTTATTGATCTAATCCACATTTGCATTTTGAATTTTTGACTGTATGTTTTGGACTACTTGCTTTTCACTAATTGCCATGCATTTTGTTTTCTTAGCATGAATTTTTAGATTGTGTTAATTACTTACTTCAGTGACTTCATCAAGTAATCTTTGTAGACAATCTAAATTGTCAACTAGAAACAGTGTATCATCTGCATCTTGAATATTACTGATAAATTTTCTATTAACAATGATGCCATAATGAAGCAAGGGTTTCTCTAGAGTGCAAACTGAAAAGCAATGGTGCAAGTATACATCCTTCTTGTAGTTATCTTCATATTTTTATATCCTCAGTCATCTGATCTTTGTTTACCAACCAAGACCTTTTTCATGAACCCTCCATTAACTTATTACTTTGTCAGAACTTTTCTCATAGTCAATAACACAAAGATACACATGCATGTTCATATCTCAACATCTCTGTCCATGCATGTATATGCAGAATAACGCTTCCCTTGTTCCATGTCATTTTCAGGATCCAAATTGTATGTTTTCTGCCCCCGCTTTTTTGCATTTTTCTTGTACTACACAAAGCCTACCTCTTTTGGAAATTACTTTAGAGAACAGGATTAGTATTTTAAAATAGGACATATCACAAATCCTTTGATTTTGCAACTTAATTCCAGATTGTTGGATGCCAAATGTCTCTACTGCTAAGGGTAGATGACTGAAAAGTATTGTGAATACTTCAGGTATTTAGAAAAGCTCCTTCTTTTCTCCCTGGCTTGGTCCCTGAGCAAAAGGCAATGCAGAAGCTAGAGAGGTTAAGGACCAGTCAAACCCCAGAGAGTCATCGTCTTAGCCAGATATCAGGGCAATTCAGAAATTCAGGGTCTTGAGGAGAAACTAATATCAATCACCATAAGGCTATCTGAAAATAAGTGATGAGGTGACGCCAATGTCAAAGATGGTGGATCAACTCAAGGCTAGGTGAGATTCAATGCATAATGTATTAGTGGCAATCCAAGTGTTTGCAGACAATACAGTAACAAAGGGATCAGTCAAGATAAAAAGAGAGAATAAACAGCTGACTTTCATGGAAGTAGGACCTGTGTTGTCTCAGCAACTACTGTGTTTCCCCAAAAATAAGACGCAGTTTTATATTTTTTTTGGCTCACAAAAACACGCTAGGTCTTATTTTCGGGGTAGGTCTTATTATTTTATTTTATTTTTTAATGTGTGCAACAATCCACACTTATTCATGTATAACTGCATGAATACATGTACATTTGGTACATTTGGTATCACTCCGCCTGTGACAGGAGCCGGTGCTATAGAGGAAGCATCGACTTATGTGGTTCTGCTCCCTCCGCAGGGAGCGGAGGGAGCAGAGCTGCCTGAGCATGTTTCCTTCACACAATGCATTAAGTTAAAGTTAAGTTATAAAATAAAGTTTAAAAAGGCTCTTTATGTTCCCCACTGGCCCTGGAAATAAACACAGCTAGGTCTTATTTTCGGGGTAAGTCTTATATTTTAGCAAGTACCAAAAATAGTACTAGGTCTTATTTTCGGGGAAACTCGGTAATACATTTCAACTGGAAGCTTACATGGCCTGATTTCCAAGACCTTGTCAAGGCCAAACTGAAACCTGTTAGCCAAATTTTCAGGGTTTTCTATGCTTGATGAGTCTTTTGATCCTAAGAAGCATTGTTCATCTAAACTTTGGAGTATATTCTTTATTGAAGATCGACTGCCTGGGTCTGCATCTTCTGATGCTAGTGTTCCCGGCTGGGAAGTAGGCCAACCTCTGAGTCCACGGGCAATTTGGGGACTCCTGCTGCTGATGGGACAGGCATAGTTTCTCTGGAGACACTGATGCTGTCTAGGGTAATGCTAGTTAGGAGGGCTACACAGGGACTTTGGACTTCATGACATCAGGATCTTCAGCTGAGGAGGCTTAGGTATGGGTGAGGCATGTCACTCCCATACTGAAGAGTGATATATTAGACTATGGCACTGGAACTCAGGAGATCTTAGCCACAAAGTTCACTTTGGTTATTTTGGAAGAGTCACTGAATCTTAGCCTAACCTAGTACATGGGGTGATTATGAGGATAAAATGGAGAAGAGGATCTTATAAGCCACCTTGCATACCTTGGAGGAAACAGGCTGAGATATAAGTGTCTCCTTCTCCTTGGTGATCAACATGCCAGTGGGCAAGTTGAGAAAAACTTCAATTTTCTCAGTTTTGCTAGTATTTAGTTTTGTAAGTGGTATAAAAATATAGTTGAGGCATAGTGGTAGAATGATTGGGACCCTCAGAAAATAGTTTAGGGAAATGAGCACTAGTTTGGATGATACCAAGTATCATTTTTAATAGTACCTTTAGTGAAGATTTCATTCATCTGCCTAGATACAGCTGATAATGTTTTAAAGGTCTGAAAGGGTCTACAACTATCCATGGTCATTCATATAAAAGCCCAGCCAACTCTGCAACTTTTGAGTGTAAGGGTACTGATTTGGGAGCTCAATATTTTGATTCATGCCACTACATCCATTGTTGCATTGCACTGTTTGCTTAGAAAGCATGGTAGTTAAAGATAAGAATTACGATTAATGAATTCCTTTGGTTCTTTATTTTGTATGTTCTTCAACTTCTTTTTCTTGACTTTATTATGGTAATTGTGTTTTGAAATAAAAGAATTTGATTAAAAATGTAAATATGGCATCCTTGTTTGACTTCGTTGAACCATCTTGTGTTATTTGATTGGAGGGGTCCTGGATTTTCCAGTGGTGCCTGACACCCACTGGTTCATGGATGGTCCTGTTTTCGCAAGGTACAAGGGTAGACTAGTCTCTTCATCCTTCTAAATATATAGCACCATATTTGCTTTAGAAGTGTTTGTTGAACACAGAGTAATAAACATTCATTCATTCATTCAACTTATATTCTGCTATAACCAGTCCAAAGACTTTCTAAGCAGGTTGCAACAATTTTACATAAAATAACATCAAATTTTAAAACACACAAAAGCAACATACAATACACCAGAAAATAAGCAGCTGATGGGGTCAAATATCAACAAGTTAAAATATATTAGGATTAAAGGCAGTTTAAATAACATAATGATATAAAATAAATTGTTAAAATGTCTGGAGTAGAGGACAGGTTTCACCTGGCATCAAAAACATTGTAAAGTTGGTGTCGGGTGAACCACTTTTCAGAAGGTCATTTCATAAATGTGGCACAGCCACTGAGAAGGCCACTCTTTACCTCCTTAAAGGATGGCTATCTCAGAAGACCTCTTCACCTGATCTTAGTGAGTTGGTAGATGCAGGCGGTCCTTTAGGAATCCTGGTCCCAAGCTGTTTAGGGCTTTATACGTACTACTATACTATATACTATACTAAAATAATATATCACTTCTAAGCAATATCACTTATCAAGCACAAGTAGACTATGTTAAGACTGGCAGGCAGGAGATGATTAAGTTGATTTTTCAATATGCATGATGGGTGTGCACAGTTAAAGCAAATAAGTGAGGTCACAACCCACTAAAGTTAACCAGGCTTAAGTTTCATTTCTTGCAAGTGGAGAACATTTGGAAAGCTTAATTTCATACTTAAATAACTGGATTTGAACATGTTTTTTCAAATTTGATTACATCCTAAATGAAAGGACATCATTAAATTTGAGGAAGCATCACTGAAGTTCAGCAGCTGTGTTGCATAGCTCATTTTTTGTTTTCAGTTTTGTTTATTAATTTATTAAGCTCTCAATTTTCTCTTTTATTCTGGCAGGCATGGTTTGTAAATCTAAGACTTAGATTTGAAAACTGAAGAAGTACTGTGGTGAAATACAAAACTATTTTCTGGAAATGGCTCTTTCAGAGCTGAATTCCCTTGCAAAGTATATAGCACGGAAGTGGTTCAGAATGGCAATGAACTAGTACTACTTATGCTCTAGTGGGTTGGAACTCTAATCTATTATGTTGTAATATTATATTACTGTGCTTTATCTATATAATTTAAAAATATATAGACTACAGTGACACAACTGTGCATTATCAAAACGTTGCTTTAGGGCTCAATCTACAGAGAAGCTTTTCTGCAGAAGTCCTATTTAAAATTAATGGGAGCTGCACACCAGCATGGTAATTCATTTCAGTATATTTCAGTGGATTGTAAGGGACAATGTTCTGCCTAGATAGTACCCCTAATAGATACAGAGGCCTGGAAGCAGCTGCAGTGGAAGTATCTAGAAGGTGGCAGCCTACAGGTGTGTGTGCGCGTGTGTGTCGGTTCTGGATAGAATAATTTAGATGAGGCAGAAGTGTAAATGGGGTTTAAGGTGTCTGTGCGCATGCGAGTCTGCCAACCTGGGGCCACTACATGCTTAGGTGTCCTCAAGCATTAATTCATTTGGAAAGTTTTGCTAAGCACAGTGTGAAGTCTTTTCCTGGTTCTGCTAAAACACTCGAAGTTTTTCTTCTAATCACAGACTTCCCTATGATTGAACAAATCACCCTGAACATTCCTGAGACATCAGGTCAGGCTATGGATGTAACCAGTTTCTCCTTGTTTTTTCTTCTTCTCTCCATTATTAAATTCCAGTAATTTGTTTGGGTATAGTTACTTCAAGTGTGTGCATATGAGAAAGAAAAGGATGACTACTTCGGGACTGTTTTCATAAAATGCCCTTCATTTTAAAAAAAGGTCATGCTGAAAGCAATATTTTTAAAGGGTTGTCTTTGAACATGATATTTGAATATTTTGAATATAGCAATATATGTGATATTGAATTATTTGGTGTAAATTATTTCAATGTATTCTTTATGTTCTGGTGAATGGGGATTTGCAGGCTTTTGTGCACAGTTTCTTACTGAGTGAGTGCGTGCTTGTTTCTCATTTGTGACACGCGTGTGTGCTTGGTCAGTCAAGGCTGTGCTTCAGCTGAGGTGACAGCTAGCTTTGGCAGGAAAGACACAGATGATTTTTCCCAAAGCTCCTGTCTAAGAGAGAATACTGAATGTCTAAAAGAAACAATGTGGTAAACTAACAGCTGAAGTTGTGTAAACAGCTTCATTTTTCCAGCATGCTAATAACAGTATTTTGTAATTGGGAGAAATTGTCTCCCAGATGGTGCATTGATTGGTTTTGTGATGGTTGTGTCAAATGTATCCATCTAAGAAGCTTCTCCTTCAGTACTTTTTATGATGTGATCCCTGCCAAGTGACACAACCTTCCAATTGTGCTAATCCTGATATTTATTTGGAATATTTCTACATTATCTTTTTGTAAACTTTTTAAAAGAATGCTTTTGAGGGGATGCTGATAAGGATGGCTTGAGCAATTTGCTCCCTGAAAATTCACAATACGACCTGACCTGTTCTGAGCCTTCTGGACTAAAGAGCATATGAGAACACAGCTGTGCACTTGAGGCAGGATTTCTTTGACCATGGCAGTGTAGTTCTCAGTCCAAGAAACAAAGCAACACAGGTTAATATAGAAACATAGAAACAGAGCGAGTCAGAAGGGGTCTCCCGGGCCATCTAGTCTGACCTCCGGCACCAGCCGGCTCCGCTCACGACATGCGCACCAATAATCTGCATGTTGAGGTCAAATACATTTAGAAATATGAATTTGAAAAAAAATCAAAATTCAAAATACTGCTTCATTCTTTGTAGATAAATTCACTCAAATCCACCTTGATTTGGACTCCAGCATTGGAACAGGTCACGTAAATGCAGTATTGTCCAGCTGCTTCTTTTGGATTCCTATCAGCCTGTAGATCACAAGTGTGGACAGAATTTCTGCAAGGTCAGTTTCTTGGATGAAATACTGAGGCCCTTGAAGCCCAAGGATGCAACTGAGGTATTTGGCCAAGTTTGGTTGCCCACCTGTGCACGTGGCCCATGCCTGTCATGGCTTTATACATCTGATCAGGATGGGATTCTAGCTGGGCCCAGGAGGTTATCAGCTCCTCCTTGTGACAGAGAAGATGGCTGTGGCTGCTCCAAAAGAGGCAGTTCTTTGAACACCCCTGAAAATTCTTTTGCAGGGACCTAGGAGATGCTAGCATCTTTTATCAGGTTAGGCTGATATATCAAATATATATCTGTTTTCCTGTGAGCAGCCCAGAGAGCCTCTGGGCTTCTAGGGCAGTGTACAAATATAATGAATAAATATATCCTTATATGTACAGATATAGTCTTTACAGTTATCCATGCTCTGGTAACCTCCTGCATGGGTTACTGCATTGTGTCTTATGTGGGACTGGCTTTAAAAATGCTGTGGAAACTTCAGCTGGTCTAATATAGAGTAGCAAGATTATTCACAGCAACTGGTCAACGCGAACTAATTATGGCAATGCTTTACCATTTGCACTGACTGCCAACCTAATTCAAAGTGCTGATGTTAACATCAAGAGCCTTAAACATCTTGAAGCCAGGTAAACTGAAGGATTATCTCCTCTTACATACACTTGACCAAATTGTAAAATCATCTTCAGCAGTCCTTCTTCTGGAGCTCCTGCCAAAGGAATCAAGGTGGGAGGTGATTAAGAATAGGGTATTTTTATTTTGTTGTTGTTGTGAAGAGCATCACAGAGAAACTTGTCTGGGACCAGCACTGTGATGGTTTTGGAGTCTCGTGTAGACCTTTTTATTTTATTTTTTCAGTTTTTGTTTTGAGTCTGGTACTATACTTTACCCCTTTGTGTTGTTATTGGTTTCTGTTTGGTAAGCTTATTTTTAACCCTGTAGTTTTAAATGCTTAAATTGTGTTTTATCATAGTGTATTTTATGGCTTTAATTGCTGTGTACCACCCACACATATTGGGTGATACAGAATAAAATAAACAAACTTGGTTGATTAATTGATTAAAATTGTATCTGCCAAGGTGGGACAGGCCTTATGATTTGGGATGTGATTAATGCTTCCTTGAGAGAAGGGCATATTCATTCTGCTTCAAGGAGGCAGTAATAAGACCTTGATGAAAGACTCCTTCCCTTGTTCCAATGGACATGGCAGATTATATGCTAGTCACAAATGTACCATTCTTGGCCAAGGTGATTGAGAATATGGTACCTTTGAAATTCCAGGCATGTCTGGATAGGACCAATTATGGATAATACTGGGAGCATCCACAGGAAAAGGCAAGGCTGGCAGCTGTGCCATAGATGGGTCATAATTGCTGCTTTCCCAGCTTGCTTGCTTGTTCTCTTCTTTAACAAGTAAACCTCTGACCCTTGTAGAACCTGAGATATGAGCGGGGCAAAACATGCAGCCACTATGCACTGGCCGTCCATGTTTTGAGAAACTAGTCTGTTCTCATCTTTCAGTGTTTTCAGTCGATGAATGAAATCATAACAATCGTTAATATCCAATCTCTGAATAAGGAACTTTTTGGTTTATTTTAATTTAAGCCTTCTGGGAAGCAGTTGCAGACAGACTTTAAAAAAAAAGACAACCATGAATTTAGTGTAGCTGAGATAGGTAGTGTGTCTCCCAAACAAACAAAAAATAGTAGGAAAGATAGAAGTTCATTATCTTTCTTACTCAGGTCTTGTGGGTGTATATATTTTTCCAAGTTTATGAACATTGTAAAGATTATCCTGACAACGTGTGCAGATACAGTTCATCATTAGAATATCGACACTGCAAGAGACAGTGCTGTGGCAGAGAAATTCTGGGTTATACATGTCCTACTCGATTGGGGTGCATGTGTATTACTAGAACTGGGGTTCTAATAATCCAGTTCAGTATAATTAGTTCAATGTAATCCAGCGTTGTTGTCTATTCCCTTGGTGTGTTGCTTTTTAATGGAAATGCTGATGGGCCTGTGCATTTGATTGTCGCAGCTGTGCAATCTGTGAAGGGCTAGAGGGATTGCTGTTATGCCTGCAGTTTTTGGAGCATCTTCCATTTGTAGCTGTTGCAGGATGTCCAAGTGAAGCCTCTGCCCATCTCTCAGTGCAAGCCTTGGAGTTGAGGCAGTGTGCCACACAGCTGCTCAGAAACTCAGTTTTCTCATGTATCATTCATAGTAAACAGCCCTGTCACTGAATCTATTGTGTGTTGCCTGTAGTCCTAGGAATGGCTTACAAGCAGGGTACTCCTGAATTCTACCATCTACTATAAATCATATATTTTACAGTTCTAATGACCGTCGCTCAAAAATCACTACAAGGGTGAGAAGAATCAGTGGAACAATTAGGCTTTCAGGCAAAGGAGGAAAGATGATGTTCTATCACCCGTTGTGATCTGGCCCCTTGGGAGTCAGATTTCTGAGGCCAGCGGACTTGTAGATGTGATGCCCAGGCCAGGCCTATCACTACTTCAGCACTAGATCTACTAGAAATGGTGAACCAGTTTTCTGATGCTGTCAGAAAGTGACCATACACAAAAGGCCTAGTTTTAGGAAAAAGATACAATTCCAAAAGAACTTTGCTGCAGTACAAAATTCAAGCTATGCAAAAGAGGTATCTGTCAAGCAGCTGATAAGAATGTAAGAAGTGCAGTGAGTAGTCAAGAATTCTCTAGAATCATGTACGGATTCTTCCTCCTATTGCTAAAGAAACTCCCCACACACTCATTTGCCACTTTTTAGAGCTGCTTTCCCAGCACCTGGCAACCTCCAGATGTTAGGAGCACCAATGCATCAGCCCCAGCTACCATGCTCCATGTGTAGCTATGATCCAAATCATCTGGAGAGTACCAAGCTGGGAAGGACTGCTGTACAGTGTATTCATCAAATCATTCCAGACAAGTCATGTGAAATTGTCAATGCTATGATGACAGCTGTGAAGTCAAAAAATATCCTATATGCTATTCTTAAGACAGCTGTACTGTGCTTGCTCATTTGGGGTTTCCCCCTCTTATCCCCCTTTATGTGTTTATAATCTCTCATTCCAACTAAAAATGTTCTAGTACATTATGCTTCTTGAATATAAGCCTCTTCTAATTCGTGCTGTTCCTTTTCCAGGATCTTCTTCAACTGTGTGAGCTTCTGAATGTTATGCAACAAAATACACACTGAAATAAATAGCAGTGTTGAAGTCTACCCCAAATTACTGCCATGCTAATAATCTGGATCAGTTTAATTTGGGCTTTCAACAGAAGGATGAAGCTAAGAATGCTTTGGTTGCTTTGGTGAATGGCCTACATCAGAAACTTTAAAATAACAAGAACAGAGGAGTAAGAAGTCCTCTGGATACGTCTGCTTCTGCCATTCCAAGAAACTGTTTTGCTTCACCCCACATGTGCTCCAAAACACATTGGCTTGGGCATGCTTGAGCCACTGCTGTAGAATAAAAAGCCACGAATATCTCTAGGAAATTGCAATCTCTACAAAAGACATGAATATCTCTAGGGAACCATGTGCCCATTGATGACATGACACCAAATGCATTGTGTAGTTCCTTGGAGATATTCATGGCTTTTCATTAGATATATTTATACAAGTTTTATGGCAACCTGCACATTTGTAAGTACATAACTTGTGGACTACTTGCATTGCAACCCGTCCTCGCGCACACACACCTTCCTTCCACCACCTCCCTTGTGCCAAAAAGTGACTTGATGGTAAAAACGGTACAAATCTTGAGTCGAGTTGAGTCACTTGCTCATTACTTTTGAGTTGCGTCTAAGCTGAGGCACTGATGTGACTTGAGTTGGACTTGGGAGCGAGCTGCTTAACTCAGGTCCCCAATGCTGCCAGTGACTGTGATATCCTTCTGCTCCACACAGTGTGTTAGGCCTTGGGGACATTGTATTTCAGGGGTTCCAATGCTTCCTGTCAGGCTCTGCTCTGGAGGAGGTTTCACTTCCTCTGAAAGGGCATGTTTGTAGCCTTGAAGTGTTCCATGATCCGATACTGTGCACTGAATTTCAGATGGCTGTGGTGGCAAGGAGTGCATCTGTACAATGACATTCAGCATGCCAGCTGCAAGCCTCCCAGAATCAGTTCCGATCTGGCAAGAGTTATTGCCAGTTCCGATCTGGCAAGATGCATTAGTAGCATCACAGTTACACCTTCACAACATGCTCTGTGTAGGATGGACCACCCTCGATGAGCATCTAAAAACTTCCGTTCAAAATGCTGGCACTTGCTTATCTAGCAGACCTTTGGCATAGGAACAGCTACAAAAGTGGTTTTATTGGGCTAGATGCTGCTTTTATTTCTTTTATTATGTTTTTGAATCCGGCTGCGATCCCTTGATTTTTATTATTGTTTTAACGAAGTTCATTTTAATCTTAGTTTTTATGATTAAAACTGCCTTCAGCACCATTTTGTTTGGTGGAAAGGTGGGACATAAACCAAGTGAATCAATAAATAATAAAAGTCTGGAAAGTGGTTCACAGCATCACGATCATATCATTCTGATACTAAAAGAATAGTGCTGATGCCAGTTGTTTCCCCAGTTTAATTCAAGTGTCAGTCTGAACTTGTAAAGCACATGATCCAATGTGTGTTCATTCACGGGTAAGTATGTACAGGATTGTGTCATATGGATGCAATCTTGTGCCTACTTAGACTGGGGTGAGGGGTGTAGTGGGAGAAGGTCTGTCCTTGCTGGCTTTGGTGCTGAAGTTTCTTTCTAAATGAGGCTTTTTTCTTTCTAAATGAGGTGAAGGTTTGTATCCTTAGGGCACCTGTGGGACCTCTGTGGTTGTTAAGATCATCAGGGAAGCCTTTTCTAGGACCTCACTGCTTCTAGAAGCTAGTTTGTCATGCATGTGTGAAAGGGCTTTCCCCTGCATTAAACCCATCTTGTGGAATGATCTCACTTCAGGGCTCAGACTAATTGCACTTTTTAATGGCTGGCCCCTCCAACTCGACTATTCTATGATACTTTTTCTTTTATTTGACTGTTCAAATGGTGAGTAGTGGTTTTAATGTTGCCTTGATACAATTTTAATAGGGTTTTATTGCTTTTATATTGCATACTACTGCCTTTATTTGAATTGTTGGCTACGTTTGTGGAAAATAATATGAAGCAATTTATTTTAATAAATAAATTAAAATACATAAGTAAATAAGTATTTAAATATGAATGTACAAACAACTTTTTAAAATAAAAAAAACAGGTTAAAGTAGAAATGGGGTGGAACAAAATTATGAGTGAACATTTGGGCAAATGATGCAGGCTGAATGTAGCCTGATCTGTCCATTTTAATGCTTATCTAGCTACCATCTTTTTTTCTTTACTAATTCTCTTGTGTAGAAGTGCACTGTAAGCTTTTGCTTTTTTAAAGGGTCTGAAGGACATCAGGGCTTCCGTACCCCCCTGCCCCACCCCACCAAAAACAAACAAACCTTCAGCAGTCCTTCTGCTTCTCTTAGTTGCCTGCTCTGAATTTAGACTGAAATCTGGGTGACCAGATTGATTTATGTATAATTTAGGTTCCTGAGCTTTGTTGGCTTGCCTGTCATCTCTGTCTCTCTGTCTCTCTCTCTCTCTGGGATAGCTCAAATTGGTCAGAGCAAGTTACTGATGAAAGGATTCTCCTGCATTTGTCACAAAGCTCCTGCATCTGGTGCAAAACTTCAGGATGCCGCTCTACACTATTTCCCACAAGGGATGTCCTATCTGGTGGTGAATTACACATTGATGAGATATTTATTGCTGCAGTTGAACAAGTACTTGTTTAATTTTGAGAAAGTCCCTGTATTGTGCAAAAGCTAAATGGTTGGATCCAAATCACCAGGGCCTGGAACTCCATAGAACCTGCCAGCTGAAGGAACAGAGTGTTTTCTCCTTGCAGTCACCTGTTGGGAAGACCCCCTGGAATAGTTTAGGGGGTGGTATTATGGAATTCAGAGGAAGGTGGAATCAGCAAAAATCACCCCTCCATCATGACCACCAGCAGGAATCTCTGGTGGCTTTTGGTTGCCCTTCCATTCAAAGGAAGGAAAGTTCTGGGTATGAAAGTTTTGGATACTGTGCAGTGAGGAATTATTTTCATTATTCAGAAAGACCATTAAAAAAGAGAGTCACATGTTTTATAAGGACTCTAGTTGACATTTGTGATGCACAAACTGAAATCCCTTGGAGCAGCTTTTCCAATCTGGTGTCCTACAGATTTTTTTTTTCTTTTTGTGACAACTCAGAACATTGGGCAGTCTGTGTTGTTTGGAGCCAATGGGTGCTGAAGGCCAAACCAACTTGAGGGCACCAGGTGGAAAAGGCTGCACTAAAACTAAGATTTAAAAGGATTTGCATGGTTAATGAAGCTAAATTTAAGAATGTGGGTAATGAAATCTAATGTTTTAGGACATACATTTATGGACAGGAGAGAGAACAGAGATGAGTGCACACTTCTATGATTTTGATTTGCTAAGATAAACAAAATCACTGACACTGTTGCTACAGTGTGTGTGTGTGTGTGTGTGTGTGTGTGTGAGAGAGAGAGAGAGAGAGAGAGAGAGAGAGAGAGAGAGAGAGAGAGAGAAGATGTATTACCCCCGCCCCACACACACACCACCGTTGCTGGATAACTTCTTAAAAGGAATAAGATGATCAGGATGAAGTCACTGGAGAACTCTGCAGGTGCAACTCTGTGTTTAGCATTGGCACCTCTTGGGCAGAGTTCACTATTTTCAATGGCCTTGTGTAGAATCAGGCATCTCTTTTTTATGAGTCTTGCTTAGGATCAAACTAGATGTGAGGTTAAATGTGTCTTTGAAGATAAAGCATACCTTAAACAGAATGCAAATGAACATAAAATGTACATAAAAATGCAGATGAACGTAAAGTGTACATAAAGTGCTGCTGGGGCGGGGATCATTATCAGCATTGCAGCTGAGGAGGGGATGGATGGGGAATAACCTTTTCTCCTCCCTTGTGGCAGTCCCATTAAAAAGTGCCACACTGAAGTTGCTGTTGGAATTAAAAGGAGAATCCTCATTTATTGTCACATCCAGTTAGGACATAGGACTGCCTTTCAAGCTGCGGTGACCCAAGCCACTAGATTAAAGTTAGAGGCATGTGATATGCCTGACTTTAGGCTAAACTCTCTTTAAGGTAAGGCTGCGTGTCCGATTTGAATTGAACGGCCTCAATTTAGCTTGCAGCCAGATCTTCAATCCAGTTAACTGAATAAAAGGCCTCTGAGGCTAAGTCAACAATCTGAAGAAAATGTAGCTTAGCTTGTGCGACAGGCTGTCCTGCATTTGGAGGCCTGTGAAGAATACACTCTTTCTTTTCTTGATAATATATAGTTGTTACCCATATGTGATGAGCAGAACTGACATATTTCCTTAATATCCTCCTTCAGTTTGGACAGCTTTTGGCTAGTGCTTGCACTGCTTCAGTTTGTTACTTTGTTGTTATGAGCCATGAAGTCATCTACTTAAGGAGAACATAAGAACAAATTGCTTCCAAAATGTCCTGTCCTTCACAGCTCTGCTCAGCTCTTGTAAATTCAAATCTGTGGCTTCCTTTGTGGAATCAATCCATCTCATACTTGGTCTTTCTTCTTCTCCCTTCAAATTTTTCAGCAGAATTGCCCCCTCCAGTTAACATTGTCTTCTCATGATATCCCTGAAGTACAAAAGTGCCAATTTTGTCATTTTTGCTTTTAGGGCAAGTACTGGCTTGATTTGATCTAGGGCCACTTGCCCATCTTTCCATCAGTCCAGGGTATTCACAGATCTCTTGTCCAGCAGCTTATTTTGAATGCATCATTTTTCTTTCTGTCAGCTTCACTGAATCATAGAATAGTAGAGTTGGAAGGGGTCATAAGGCCATCTGGTCCAACCTCTGCTCAGTGCAGGACACTGAGTTAAACCATCCCTCTCAGAAGGCTGTCCACTTTCATCTTGAATGTCTCCAGTGTGGAGCACCCACTACTCCCTAGGTATAGTTAATATTGTACACATCTGCCTATGGAAAGTCTGGAAGTAGGACACAAATGCAATAGTTTTATGTCATTCATATTCCTCAACTATCTCTGATATTGGAGATTGTAAATAGCCTTCGTTACTGGTAGCCAGGAATGCATACCGTGTTGAATGTGGACTGTGGTTCCGATCAGTTCTTTTTAGGTACCTGCTCTGTAGGAGGTTATTTCCTGCTTTCTGAATGTGTCCACTCAGTTGAATTTGTCTGTAAGGGCCTGACTGATATGTATGGCTTGTTGGTAGAACAATAGCTGTATGCCTTAGGACAGAACATTTGCCATGGTCTTTACCTTTTGATGCATTTTGCTTTGCTGGAGGGAGAAAGCTCTGCATACCTGTAGCTTATCCTCCCCCCCCCCTTTTTTTTGGAGACATCAGATGCCAGTGATTGTGCTGAAGAAGGGCTCTTGTTCAGCTTGGGAGGTGGTCATGGGCTAGAGCTGGCCTAAGACATTTTGCTTCCTGAAGTGAAGGACAAGATGACATTCTTCCCTTCTGCCTACTGAAGAGAACACAACTGGCGGGTGAATCTTCCTCCAGCACTGTTGATGGAATCATACAATAGTAGAGTTGGAAGGGGCCATGAAGGCCATCGAGTCCAACCCCCTGCAGTTGCAGGACACCAGGTTGCACCATCCCACTCAGGTGGCTACCCGGTTTCTTCCATCTCGCCCAAGGGCTGCAGGCTAGCTTAGGGGCTGTGATGTATGCCACATGGAACATACTGCTCTGTCTTCCAGCACAGGGGAACTGCTGCTGCACTTTCTTCACTCACACATCGTCTGCTGGTTGACACAACGTCCTTTGTTGGAGTTCCACTCACGCAATGGGAATTTCCTCACTTCCTCTTTGGAGTCCCTTGCACTTCCTCAAAAACTGCTTCACGGGGCTTCCCTAATCCTCTGAAGAATATATTCTGGGTGGTACTGGGAGCTGCAGGGTGAGTTATTCCCTCTCAGTTCTGCTGATGGAAGCATTCTGTTAACAGGAACACTTAATTGGATACCATCCTTGGGATTTTACTTTTAAAACATTTGCAAAGATAGCATGTTCTGTGCTTTTTCCAATAGTAATAGAATTCAGGAAACTGACACAAATCACCAAAACCTGTGACAAAGCTGGAGCTTTGAAATGCAGTAGAACAAAAATGTAGGTTGAAAGGTGGGTGACTTGTTCTCTTTAAAGTAGTTGTCATCTGTTACGTTCATACCTTCTTTAATGGCAACTGTGCAAACTAACAGGGATTGAAGGAAAGGTGGTTTTAAGTGGAATGGTGGGCTGGTCCCTTTCCCTGCTTAGATAGGAAGTAAAATACATCTGTAAGCATCAGTTTGTGGTCAATAAATATTGCATTAACAGCTACGCATTGCGTATTGAAGCTAAGAAGTCTCAGGAATTATGTTTGTTGCTGTAAGTATATCATGTGTGTCAGTGTATTAAAATAAATAGTTTGGAAGGCAAACATATGTTGATAGAGCTTTGCTAGCAATAATGCATCTCTGCTCACACGGTACAAGGACAGTTTCTCTAGATGTATAATGGAAGGAGAATAACCGAGACAGTAGTAAAATTGAAATTTGAGCTTAGCAAGCGACTCAAACAGTCAGTCCCTCTGAATTTTGGAGCCCATTATCTTGTTTCAGCACACCTCATGAATCAGCAATGTACTCTGCTCTTCACAGACCTGAATGGCTCACCGTCCCCTGTCAGAAACTCTGTCAGAAAATCAGTGGATGCCGGCATGTGAACTTGTCAGTGTGACAAATGGGGTGCACTGATAAAGATGATGTTTTCTGTTTTCATATTGCAGGAATGCAGCCCTAGCACTTGGTGGATAAGTCTCCCAGAATGAAGAATATATCCACCGGAGACAAAAATGAACAGTATTTTCTTACTCTTTGGGATGTGAACATTACAGTGTGCTTCTTCCTTTCATCTTCTTTTTCCAATTACTTTTTCTTTTTTTTTCTTTTAGCTATAGACAGAGAAATCCATGCAGCACCCCACACAAGTGAGAAGTTAATTCAGCTCTTCCGGAATAAAAGCGAATTCACATTTCTGGCCACCCTACAGCAGCGGGCATCAACTTCAGGAGTCATTCTATCCATCCGAGAATTAGAGCACAGGTAAGAGAAAACTTGTGCTTCCATAAATCATCTAAAATGTAGACTGATTTTTCAGAAACACTCCTGAGCTAGTATCTTTGTATAGCACACAGTGTTGCTTTTTGTATTACTTCATTTTCATTTACCTCATTTTTGTTTACTTCATTTTATTTTCTTTGCTGCCCTTTTTATTTTTCTTTGTTCTGTACTTCTATCAGCTACTTTTCAAAAATATTTAACTCCAAGTAGTTTACCTCAAGTATTAATAAAACACCAAAATTATATCAATTTAAAAAACCCCATCTGCACCAGTTGAGAATACAAATTTCACAATAGCAGAGTGTTTAGAGAAAGAGATCAAATTTTGTCATTTAGGCAGTGTCATTCAGACTAAACCGGCATTCTAAAACTATGGGGAGGTGAACCGAAGCAGTGTTCCTGAAGAGGCAATTGGTGCTCTGAATACTTCTGGAACTGGTGTGCAAAGTTCTGAAAAACTTGCTACCAGGATACCTTCTCCTACACCTGCCTGGTCATTGATGCTATTCTTCTGGTTGTCCCACACAGATCTGTGACCTGACTGGAATTGCTTGGAAAAGAATTTCCAATGTGGTTTTTCTCTGTCTCCCTGTGGAACTTCCTCCCCTGGAAGTCAGGAAGCCACCAACAGGGTGCTGTTTTCAGCATTTTCTGAAGACACCATTGTTCTGGAAAGCCTTTCTTGGCAACCACCCATGCTATTTTATCCTGTTTTTAATCTATTTTAATTTTTTAATCTGTCTTTTTTTTAACAATTCAATACTCTCTCTAGATATGGAACAGTATACTGTAAAATACATACATGCATATTTTGCCCCTCATGGAAGGATAACAACTGAATACAATAGAATATGCAGCAATCATTTTCTTAGTGAAATCTTAGAGTATATTTCTCTGCCCCTCCTTTGGTCCCAATCTACCCTTCCAGAATTGCTCAGGTGGCCCCAAACCCTTTCCTTGTTCCCATTCCTTTCCCTGCATCCATTGACCACTGGGTGGTTTCCTGGCTTTTGTGCCAGTTCCCTGCATTTGAAAAGGTTGAACTGCCTCTCCTATAGTTTATTTACTGGCAGAAAGAGCTACAAAACATTTTGCATTTTATCCCAACTATTTCATATTTGGTTCTGCCTTTTTGTCTTTGACTTTACCCACCAGTTCAATGTGGCCCCTGATAGCTTTTCTAAAGTTGAATTTGGCCTCTCAGGTTGTAAGATTTTCCCCAACTTGTGATGATGTCCTGCAAGATAGAATGGTATCTCAAACTGTCTGTCTGTCTTTGATTTGTTTCCTACATTTCCACCAAGCAATAGGGCTCTCAAGACCACATACAGTCATAAATAAAATTGATTAAAACAAACAAATAAAAATAATGTCTTAAGCTGTACACGTACTTAATTGAGAAATGCCTGTTTGGGTAAAAAGGTCTTTGCATAATGTTGGAAGAACAGCAGAGAGAGAACAAACCTAGCCTCTTTCAGAAGGAATTTCTGCAGTTTGGGTGTAGCCTTCAAGAAGTCCATCTCTTGTTATCGGCATCAAATATGCTTTTGAAGGTACTCTTGGAAGAAGAGTTTTCCTCAAAGATCTCAAGACCTGGATGGGTTCATATGGGAGACGGCAGCTCTCCTGGTCCAAGTGGTATAGGGCTTTATACGTAATGGTCACAATTTTTGAATTCTGCCAGGCAATGAATTGATAGTCAGTGAAGCTGTTGCAAGCAGGCAGTAATGGCTCTCTGTAAATGGCTCTGGCCACAACTTTCCGGACTTGCTGAAGTCCCTGAACATTTTGTGAAGGCATTCAGAGCATGTTGCAGTGGACCAAACGGGATGTAACTATGGCATGCATGATCATGTGCAGATCAAATGTCAAGCACATCTTTGAGGGCTAGGTTGCACTGGCCCACTAGCCTTGACTGTGGAATCCTGGCTACTGTTGAAACCTAGGTATCCAGAAGGACAACCAAACGGTGAGATTGGGTCTTCAGAGGGAGGGCAGCCCTATCCAGCACCATCTGCTCTCTTGTTTGTGTTAAGCTTGTTGATGGAAATAGTGATAGCTGCTGTGCTGGCATCGCTTTTGCTTTTAGTGGTGTCAAGAGCAAAACCCATCCTTAATCTGCAAAAGACTTCCAATTAGTCAAGAGTTACAACCCTTGTATCATTATCATGCATGCTTTGTGGTTTACCTCTTCACGGATGTTAAGTTTACAAAGATTGAACAGTCCTCTGCTTCGTGCTTCACTATGTTTTATTTCATTTTAAAATAGGTCTTGTAGTTCTTGAGGTCCTGCAATTAGAACCTTATTAAGTGATGTACCTTGAGTGACTTCTGTATGAGTTGCTTAATCGTGCCTTTCTAGCATATAAATATAATATAGATTTTAAAATCTATTTTTACGATCTCAGGAAAGAAAAGAAAAGGATACTTTTGACTTTAACTGTTGCTTTGCTATCAGCAGGCATTAAAATTAAATGAATTGAAATTAGAGCAGATTATTGAATAATGAAGCTTGTTTCTTGTTGGTTTGGTGCCAGGATTTTGAAATGGAAGTTTAGTATTAGCAGACCACAGATTCTGAGAATGGAGATTCCCAGGTTTTAGCAGGGATTCTTGCTGTGAATTCCTTCTATTTTCATCAGGATATGCTGGCTCTACAAATTATTTGATGTGCTCAGGTTACATCGAACTTGAACCTACATGCACTTTAGATAATACATTTCACTGAAACCATGGAAGTTAAGCTTGGGTATCACAGAACCAACGAGGTGCTGAAATGGTCCAAATACTTCCCACAAATGAAAGGTTATGTTTGGTTTTCTATGTATGAGCAAGGACAGTTTTAGGAGCTTTTGTGCATGAAGCACTTTTGTGTGCCAGTGATTCTTTACTCATAGGGATTCTTTAGACAAACAGCTTCACTTTCAGAGCACTTTCCTGGTTTTTTGGGGGAGGGGGTGTAGAATTCAAACAATGGGTATTATATCTGAAAACACTGTATATTTGCAGTTTCTACCGTAGCACCGATCACATAGAGGTTTCCTGTGGAAAAGCAGGAAAGGAAAAGCTCCTGTAGTGGTCAGATCTCAATTCTGCAACAGAAAACATATGCAGCAATTAACAGCCCTGGGTAGAAAAGCTCTAAAAAGGGGTGATGAACTTGTGGTCCTCCTGAAGTTGGATTCTAACTCTCCTCATCTCTGACCACATGCCATGCTGCTTCGGACTGATGAGAGCTGGAATCCAGCAACATCTGGAGAATCATAGATTCCCTACTTCTGCTTAAACAGTCACATGAAGACCTGCATGAAAGCTGAAACTCCTCAAATTTCTGAAAGCAACAGCTGGTAGTTGGCTGGTCAGAACTTTCCTAAGCTTGGGGTACAAAAGTAAATAATAGAAAGTATTTGCAATTTGAATGACAATCCTGAAATTCATAAGTTTCAAAGTAATTAATAAAAATACATTAGCTGTTTTGTCACCTATATAACACTTAAAGAGCAGGTAAACTTTGCCCCGGTTCATTGATTTTTGCAGATTGATTTTATTTTACCTCAACAACCTTGAGGATAGACATAGAATCAAGAGGTTTGAAACTATCCGTCCCAACTTGTTCTAGTCCACATTTAAATATCAACATATTTGCATTGCATTTAAATGTATTAAATTTATTTTTTAATAGGTAGGTTATTGGGTTGTATTCATTGGTGGTTTTGTCCTAGTGGTAAATGTTTTGTTTATGCAAAACATAACCTTGCAAGTTAGAACATTCTGTTTTGCTGAACCCCGTTCCCTATTTCAGTTTTCTTCACTGTATTCAAACTTTTTTTTTGAAGAGGATTCCAATTAGCAGGATCAGCTTTTGGGACACTGTAGGCAGCTAAAATATGTGAGAGGCAGGATGGGTGAAAATCAATTGTCCCACAGCCCTGCTCTCTGTGGTGAGAAGGTGCTTTCTGTTTGCCTGGGTAGAATCTCACAAGTTTTAAAGGGTTTTTTTAAAGTGATTTTATTTTTATTGATAAAATAAATGTTTTATTTACAATACTTTTTTCTGCCCTGCAGCTTGAAAATTAAAACATAAAATGCTGTCACAGTGCGTTGGCATCATTGCCTTCTGATGCTCGTAGGATGGCGTGATTATTTCTTAACATGTGAGGATTATTTCCTCATATGTTTCCTTTTTTTTAAATCTGCTATTTTAATACCCATTCCCCATCTCTCATTATTTTAGTTGATCTAGACATGAAGCACATAACTCCAGATGGTAGGTCATTTGTGTAAGCATTGTCTCATGCATTTTATGTAGCAAATGTTAACTGTGACATTTTAAGCCTGCCCAAAGGAACGGATGTTGTGTTGCCATTAAATCCATCCTAAACATATGGGAAACGTCCTACAAGAGCAGCTTACCAAGTGAAGCTCTGCCAGTGTGCTTGTATTATGAGCATTCGGCCACGTGGGCCATGGCAGGTGTGAATCCATTCTCACTGTCAACAGTGCAGAAGTTAAAGAGCAGGAGGGGGACTTGAAGTGGGTGCATGTGAATACAGTCCATGCTGAAAGAAGATATGCTTAGCTGCAACTTTAAGACAGCTCAGTATATGCATTGGACAGCATGCCCACCACAGATCTGACTTTCAATGGTTTCTCTGCTAATGGCTATTTGAATTGATCCAATATTTAATGGTGAGAGCTATTTGAATTGATCCAATATTTAATTCTGATGATATCTCTGCCATGAAATCATGATGCTCAGGATTTGGTAAGCTTCCTTAATTTGTAAGAGATCTATTATTTCAATAGTTTTGGCAGCATCACCATGTGAAGTGGGTTTTGTAGGGAATATCTTGACATTGCATCATTGTTAGAGTTGCCTTGAACAACATTATTTTGCTAGAAAGGCAGGATGTAAAAGAAATACATGAATCGATGTTAACTAGTATGGAACAGGTGCTCCTTCTTGTAAACTTTCCAAGCACATTGCCCCCTCATCGCTTCGGTGTGCATTGCTCTCTATCCCTTTATATCAGTGGTGGCCAGGCTTACGCAACAGAAGAGCCGCATAAGGTCAATGGCAGGTGTTTGAGAGCCACAGGTGGATGCCCCTGGCTGGCGGCAGCAGCAGACAGCAAGGGGCACGTGGCACCTGTGGGTGGCAGCAGCAGACAGCAAATAGCACGTGACTGCTGATGGGCCCTCCCACGTGTCCAGTGGTGAGCCACAAGATAAACTCGAAGAGCCGCATGCAGCCTTCGGTTCGGCCAGCCTTCTTTCCACTCCACTCCACTCCACTGCCACTTTTCCGCACCTACTGACAGCAGCAAGTGGAAAGAAGGCTGGCCATGGGAATGGATGCTCCCACACCTAGTTGCTGCACCTCTTTTTCCTGCATGTTGCGGCCACTACCAGCAGCAGCGCATGGGGAAGAAGGTTGGCTGCTGGGAACGGCAGCCGGCTGGCCTGCTCACTGCGTTCCTCTTCCCCACGTATCACGGGCATCGGTGGCAGTGAGAGGGGAAGAAATTTGGCCACTGGGAATGGCAGTTGGGCAAGTAGCCAGCTGCTCAACTGGGGGTCCATAAATGCTTGTGGACTTCTTCTGGGCTTGCCTTCTTCGAGAAGTCTGATGGGCAGTTCCAGAGGGGCTTGCTACATCCCTACTTGCGGCTCCTCCCCGGAATACCCCCTTCACAAGTTCTCCAAGTTCTTATGTTGCTATGACCTCAGAGATGTAGCCAGTACGGTTCTTTCCATATTGGCCTTGAGGCTGAGACGAGGAGGATCCAAGCACAGATTCCAATTTCTCAAGTTGGAACTATTTTCTAATCTTGGATATGGGAGTCTGAAGAATCCTCTGGTGCTGGTTGTGGTCTAGGAGCCATAGGATTGCTCTCCCATGCAATAAGTACAATTTTGTTGTTTCCTAACATTGGGCCTTCTACTTTGAATATGAATATGTGAGGGTTATATATTCTGCTAGAACTTTGTCCCAGTTAACTAAAAGTGATTTTTAAGTCAAGAGAGGTCTCATGTATAAGGTTGCCTTATTTTCCAGAAATCTCAGTATTTCACAGGTTCTAGATCTATCCTGGCAAAGTTTTAATGTGGAACAGACATTCTTCTAAGATTTGCTAGGAAAAATGGTCAAAGAAATCTGGCTATTTTTCATAATTATACCCCTATTATGCAAAATTGTACAACTTGCATAAAATACTGTACAGAAACTATAAGACTTCGCAGTAAACATCACATAAATGTGTACATTTATAAAATAAGAATCTTACATTTTAAAAAGTATTTGGTTTGTGAACAGCCGATCGAATGAAAATTAAAGGTTGATAGTACGGATTAGTGCAAACTTTGGTACACATTTTTATGCAAATTTATGTTTATCCTTCCTGAGCCTACAAACAAACTGGAATGCATAATACAATGCTATTAAAAGAATAAGGAAAGTGGGTGCCTTCAGTATACAAGTTCTGGATATCCCAACTATGGGCACTACTAATACTATAAATGTTTCTGTGCTAGTGTTAATGGCATTTCGTGTGGTGCTGGAAACCTGTTGTGTCAGCATGCATTATTGATGGAGCAGTAGAGGTTGTTGCTGTTAGGTCAGTGTAATTTATGTTGGTGGTAGCATTACACTGAAAATTGCCCCACGGTAATATAAAGGTGGAATTTTACTCCTAGGGTTAATATAATGAAAAGTGTCAAACTGCTACAGATGCAGATTAAGTGACCCAAATTTTGCAGCATGATCTGCATTGCAGGCCTGCCCATGTAGATCTTCATGGGATGCTTTTGATTATGCATTTGGACAATGTAGTGCTGCTAGTTAGGTTAGATATCCTTAAAAAAATCTTTCCCAGTTTTTCCCCAGATATTGGAAACTGTTGTGGCAGCAAGGTCTCAAACAGAAACAGAGCGAGTTGGAAGGGGTCTCCTGGGCAATCTAGTCTGACCCCCAGCTCCAGCTGGCTCCACTCACAACATGTCCACCATGTGCATGTCTAGCCTATCCTTGAACACCCTCACCGATGGGGCCTCAACCACCTCCCGTGGAAGCCCATTCCACACCCTTGGGGTCCTAGCTGTCAGGAAATACTTCCTGGCATCTAAATTGAACCTTGGTTCCCTGAGCTTTGCTCCCTTGGAGCGCGTCCTGCTCTCCTCTGCAGGGGGGAACAGGTTTCTACCCATCTTCATATGACACCCCGTCACATACCTGTATGTCGCCAACAGATCCCCTTGGAGTCTCCTCTTCTCCAGACTGAAAAGACGCAGTTCCCTCAGTCTCGCCTCATACGGTTTTCCTTGCAAATCAGCCACCAACCTTGTGACCCTACACTGCATTGACTTTAACCTGTCTATATCCTTCCTGTAATGAGGGGCCCAAAACTGAACACACTACTCCAGTTGCAGGCGCACCAGAGTCATATAGATTGGCAGTAATACCTCTCTGGATCTAGAAGTCATGCTTCTGGCTATGCAACCAAGGGTGGCATTCGCCCTCTTGACCACCGCATTACACTGCTGACTCATGTTTAGCCTGCAGTCAACCCAGCACCCCAAGATCCCTTTCACAAGTGCAGCTCTCCAGCCACTTGTCCCCTAGTCTGTACTTATGACACCCATTCCTATTCCTCAAGTGTAAGACCTTGCACTTATCCACATTGAATGCCATCCTGTTGTCTCCTGCCCACTTCCATAGTCTGTCCAGATCCTTTTGGATCTGGAGTACCTGCTCCTCAGTTGTGGCCACTGCCCCAGTTTTAGTATTGTTTGTGAATTTGATCAGCAGACTGTTCACCCCTTCTTCCATGTCATTGGTGAAAAGATTAAACAGGATCAGCCCCAGGACAATGCCCTGGGGGACCCCGCTTGAACATTACCTAACTGATCTGCAAGTATGTGGAATGTGTGTGATTTATCTGCTGTGGTCCACCGCAGAATCCAGACTCACAGAAATCTGAAATCATTTGAACATGTTTGAGTTCCTTTCCTTTCCCTCTTGCTTTACAAAAGTGAAAAGGGCATTGCATAGGAAGAAAGTGTGCAAAAAGACCTTTTTTCCCCTCAGCATTTTTGGTAGCTCTCTCTTGACATTGTGATGAAGAATTTAATTGACTTTTAGCAAGACTGGTGTCACCACATTTTCAAAACAAGGGAAAGAGCATCTTGATACCTGTCAATTTTGAAATTTTGTTTTGAGTACTGCCAACACAGCAGAAAGCTAGTGGTTTAGTTGTAGTTGCCTCATGTCAGTTGGATGGCACTTGCCAATGAAATTTATAGAACTATGCCAAACAAGCATGGTCTGTTAGTGTTAGTTTTTGCGAAGAAAAGATGCATTTGGCTTACAGCTGTGCAGGTTTAATGCACTCTTTTCTTTCCACCTTTAACTGCAAATCTCACCCAAGCTGAGAGACATGAGATTATACAGCGGTGTCCATTCTATCATTATGCTCTACCTCACCATATGCAAATAGATTATGTAGGTGAGCGACTGGGAGATTATGTAGGTGGGAGAAAAATTGGTCATGGCTTAGGTCTGTTTAATCTTTGGCCAGAATTTTACTGAACATAACCCACCTTTAGGATATAGAGATGATAAATCAGGCTCCCAGAAGTAGCTGGGTTGCTTCAACAATTTATGTTTTATGTTTTAATTTTCCATTGAGATAGGCCTTTCCGACTCTGCTCAACGAGAATAGAAATGGGTTCTTTTGATTAGAAGAGTACCGTTCTACCACACCTACTGAACAGAAAATACATTTTATTACAAGTAGAAAAGAGACTTTATCTATTCACACATGCAGGAAAGCAGAATAGGTTAATCTTACAATACTTTTAAAAGTAGAAAGTTGCACTCTCTGTTGAGAGAGTTGCTACTCTGAAAATCGGCACTCTAGTATTAGGCTCGTTTGGCCATTAACTCATTAGCACAAAGCAGAAAGATACTGCAAACTTCATCACTGGTTATGATTATCTCTTGAAGTCATCTGCCTAAGGGGTATAAAGCACGATCGTATATCATCTGGTTCCCCTTATTTTTGTTTATTCACATCCTGTGGAGTCCCATCAGGTTCTTACAGGTTCTCCTACCCCTGTGTGCCCCCACTCCCTCCATGCTCATGCTCACTTATTTTAGAGCAAGATTATCCCAGTGTCTGTTTTGCTTGCAGACATTTTGTTTTTCTCATCTAGAACAAAGTGCTTCTGCTTAGCTACCAATTGGTGCTTACGTGGAGGCCTTCTTAACCAGGAAATCTATCTTATGGTATGCTTGTGCAACTTAATTTATATTAGCACTAAGGTGCATAGGATACTGCCCCTTGCTAGATTGGGTGGATGGGTCACATGTCACACCCAGCAACCCTGCATAGTTACGATGGTTCATGGATTTTTATTATGATCTACCTCACAGATGATCAAAGTGGTTTCTTTGTTATCATGCTTTCCATCCTGTCTGCTCAGTCCTTCCTCTGTTGGCAAGTATCCCATCAGCTGTGATGCCAGAATTCAATCCCAAGGTTCATTCCTTTCTCCAAATATCAACTGCCTCTTCCTGATTGGTTTGCACAGTTTCTTGGGTATGTTCTCTATCACCCTTTTCTCCTTTTTTCCGTATATTTCAGCCAAAGCTGTTTGCTAGTGAATGGATATGCCCGGAGATATACCCCTTTTCTATTGTGATTCTTCTCCATTTCCAAGCATCTGTAGCCAGCTGTACCATCTCTAGCCTACCCTCCCTGCCCTTACTGCTCTGAAGACCCGCTGAGGCTTGATTTTGTGCAGGAACTGCAAAACACATTAATTCAGTTTTTACTCCATGTATTTATTTCCACAGAGCATGCATTGCCTTGCTTTGCCCTCTGTCTCCCCTGATCAGACCTACAACCAGTGGTTCCTTGTTTCCTGTAACATGACCTGGCAAGGTGTCTTCCCTTCTGCTTTAACAATCTGTCACAGATTGTCTTTTTTGCCAGCCCACAGATAACTCTTTCTCCATGCTCTTCTCCAGTACCCTTTGCCTTGACTCACCCGTGCACTCTCCTTTCCCTTCTTACACACTGTGTCATTACCACTAGTTCAGAATGTTTTGGTAGCTTGCACTCCAGTTCCTCTTACTTCCAATCGTGTGTCCTTTCACCCCTTTGAATGAGTTTGGAGGTTAGCAGCCTTCCCTATCCCTTGCATGAAAATACACCATACCTTCCCAAATGCCCACATGTTTGAACCTCTGCTTGATCTTCTTCCACACTGTTGTGGGAACATTTCCCACAGTCCCTACTGAAATGAACTGAAGTTCTTATTCTAACATGGACTAATCTTCTCAACTCCCAAGCAAACCCTTCCAACAAGATAGGCTCTTTTATAGTAAAGTATATCTTTATTTCAGCCTCATGAGAAAGGTTATTGCTGTCTTTAAAGTATTTCTTCATATAGAAACTTTGGTTATTATGTGAATCAAGTTGCTTCTGACTTGTGGCAATCCCATTAATGAGTGTCCTTTGCAGCCCTGCTCAGCCCTGTGGCTTCTTTATGGAATCAATCCATCTCATTGTTGAATCTCCTCTACTTCTTCATTGCCATTTTCACTTCCAGGAAAAGTTCTGACTTGATTTGATCCAGAACCCACTGGTTCATCTCTGTTAGTCCAGGGTATTTGCAAAGCATCCCTCCAGCACCATACTTTGAATGTATCAAATTTCTTCCTGTCCAGCTTTTTCACTGACCATTTCATGTCCACACATAGTGATCATGAATACAGTAGTGTGAATGATCTTGACCTTGGTCCTCAGTGAAATCTCCTTAAACTTGATGATCTTTTCTAGTTCCTTTATTGCTGCCCTTTCAAGTCTCTGTATTTTTCTGATTTCTTGGCTGCTGTCTCCCTTTGAATTGATGATGCAGCCAAGGTATCCACAGTTTTTCACAGTTTCAACTCTTCTTTGTTGACATTAAAGTCATGTAATTGTTTTCGTCATGCTTTTGTTCTTTCCGCTTTCATTTTAATCAGAAGTTGTTTCATTTAATTGCTGCTTCCTGCCAGCAATATAGTATTATTTGCATAACAATTTAACTCTAACTCCTAAATTATGGACATATCTTGCACCAATGTTCACTCTTTCTTCTGATTATAATCCAGCCTTCCTTATGATACGTTCTGTGTACAAATTGAACAGACAGAGAGGTAAAATACACCCATGTCTGACACCTTTGCCTATAGAAAACCATGCTTCCCCTCTATATTTTTTCCCCAACAGTAGCATCTTGCACTTGATACAGGTTATGCATCAGGACAATCAAATTTTAAGGCACATCTGTGTCTTTCAGGACCATCTATAGCTTCACATGATCCACATAGTCAAAGGCTTTAGTGTACCCTATGAGGCATAGACTAATCTTCTTATATTCTTTGTGTGCTGCAGTAGCCATCACAAATTGGCAATGTGATCTCAAATGTTTTTTTCCATTTTGCAATCCACCTTGCATGCCAAGTATTTCTTGTTCCATGTAGGTAATATTGTAACACCTTAAGCATCACTTTACTTGTATGGGAAAAACTGGTCCTATAGTTGCCCCTTTGCATCTCCTTTCTTGGATTTGAAATGTATATTGAATGTTTCTAGTCTGTGGGCCATTGCTTTGTTTTTCATATTTGTTAGCATATTCTTGTTAGAATTTATACAAGTGATGGCGAACCCTTTAGAGACGGAGTGTCCCAACTGCAACCCAACACCCACTTATTTATTGCAAAGTGTCAACACTGCAATAAAACCTGCCATGCGAAAGCTCAGACGAGTCATGGCTAATGGGTCGCAGCTTGTGACGTCATCGCCTGGCACCTCTACTCCTTTCCAAGCATGCGCATGGCCCCTATGTGCACTGTTATCCAATGCTCAGCTGCTGGGACGATGCTGGGGTGACTTGGCTCACGTGCCAACAGAGAGGGCTCTGCGTGCCTGCTGTGGCATGCGTGCCATAGGTTCGACACCACTGATTTATACCAATTCAGTCTCTGCAGCTTGGAATGGTTCTGTTGTTTCTCTGTCTAGTCTGGGTGCTTCATTTGTCCCAAGTGCTTACAAAACTGCTCTCAAACTGGCATTGTTCTGTTGTGGGTTGTTGACTGAAAGAGAGACAGATTTTGTTAGAAGTGTAGTTTGGAATCAAAAAATAGCAAAGAGACAGCCCAATCAGTATTGGGACCATTAAAGTGGGGAGGCTTTTCCTCCCTTTCTAAAAGTCTTCCTTCTTAGTTCTGCCTGTGTTAGGAAGCAATGTCACTTTCTCTTCCAATGCAAATAATGTTGTTATCAAGTTGTGTAATAAATCAGATATTTATTATTTATTTACATAAGGATTTTATATACTATTCATTCAGCAAAAAAAATAAAATAAAAAAACAATAGAATCAGTGAGAGAACTGAAATTTAGCTGCTGCTGCTGCGTGAGGGCATTTTGAGAAAACTGGGCCTCCTGCTCTCCAGGGTTCTGATGCAGGGTTGTATTTTTGAAGTGGGTATTAATTAAAGTACAGGGCAATCCTATGTCTGTCTACTCAGAAATAAGTCCACTGAATTTAATGAGTCTAATTTCCAGGTGAGTCTGCATAGGATTGCAGTCTTGAGGTGTTTATATACCGTATTTTTTGCTCTATAAGACGCATTTTTTCCCTCCTCAAAAGTAAGGGGAAATGTCTGTGCGTCTTATAGAGCAAATGTGTGTGTGTGCCCGACGCCCAGGACGCTGCCAGCCCGCCTGCACCATGTGGCACCACGTGGCCGGCACGCGCTTGGTGCGCCCTGCTCGGCCCCCCCCCCCCGCGGTGCAGGTGAGAGCTGTGCTGCTCAGCGGGAGTGGTGCAGAGGAGGAGGAGCCACGGGCTTTAACCCACCAGCCGCATGGAGAGACGGACTGCTCACCCCACCGCCCGGGAAGACCTGCTGCAGAGGAGGAGGAGCCGCAGGCTTTAACCTGCCGGCTGCACGGAGAGATGGCCTGCTCACCCCCACCGCCCAGGAAGACCTGCCGCCACTGCCGTGCCACCTGGAAGACCACCGCTGGCACGCTGCTGGCCCGGCTGCACCACACCTGGCCGGCACACGCTCGGCGCACCCTGCTCCGCCCCCCTCCTCCGGCGCAGGTGAGAGCTGTTAATCACAGGTCGGTGTGTGTTTTCAAATGGCAACCCGTCTTTTAATGAAGCCCATGGGGAAGTGATGGGGAATGTGCCTGTGATTATCAGGAAGCTTTCCATGGATCCCTCCTCTAAAAACTAGGTGCGTCTTATGGTCAGGTGCGTCTTATAGAGCGAAAAATATGGTACTATACTTCATAAAATTAATCCCATGGTACAATGCAATCTAAACTAAAACAATAACAAAATATTCAATAAAACATGGAAAAGTATAAAGCAGTAATATAATTAGCACCACGCACAATTAAAATAGCAATTAAAACTGCAAAATAAAAATATTAATCCCAGGTTTTAAAAATACAGAACCATCCTTCTTCTGTGTTAAAGCAAAGACTGTTCAAATGCCTGAAAGAATGAGAGTGCTTAAAAAAACAATAAAGCAGATGTCAGGGAAATTGTACAGTCAGGTTACCATACATGGGAAAGGCTTCTGTTTTGTTGCCAGGCACTCCATTTCTGCTGGTGGTTGCACTCTGAGAAGGCTTCAGTGGAAGATCTTAGTGCTCAGGCAGGTTGTCATGTGTAAAGGCAGCCCTAAAGCTACCTCTGTGGCTTTACTGCTCTGTTTGTAAATAAATCAATTTTTTAAGTATCAGAAAATAGTTCTAAGTCTCTAGTGCTCTTTCATCCAAAGGAAGTCAATCTGGGACAACGTACAATACTGCCCAGAGTTATAAACTTATTATGTACTGGGAGATTTGTGTAGATCTAGTCTTGACTCTGCTCCAGATTACTGTCCTGTCTTTTCATAACAAACTATTCCTAGTGGTTAATTTCCTGTTTTGAAATGGCTTCATTATGGAGCCTAGTCAAATCTTGATTTGAGCATTGCCTGTGAACAGCATGCCATGTAACCCGAAGTCTTCATGCATAGTATCCACAGTAAATACAAACAATTGCATCCCTTAATTTAATTCCAACGTGTACTCATGCATAAATGTTTGATAGATTTGCGTTAATGTTGCACATAGACTAGGCGATTCCCTTCCCATTTTGTTTGTGTGTGTGGACATTTTCTTGAAAAATCTAAGAGAAACAGTTTATATTAGAATATGGAAAAATGTTGCTGTTCGAGAAATGTTGTGTATTTGAATAACCCATATTCTGTAGAGGGTGGTAGTTTACACATGCTTGCACATAGGATGTCTGTAATTTAGGTCATAGCACTGTTTTAATAACCTTAACATTTTACTAACTTGCTGAATTCCATGAAAGCACATATGTGAAGGTACTCTGCATTTCTGTGATACTTTGAGCAAGGTCCTATTTACTAAGACTAGTATCTCTTGAAACAGAGGGTGGGAGGCAGTCACAAAGGCTCAAGTGGAACTTTGCTTGTACCATATTTTTAAGAGAAAAAAAGGAGCGTTTCTTGACAGCTTAGAATTTAATCAAGGTGCAATTACAATGTTTTCAGGTTTTACAAATGCCTAGATAAGGAGCTGAAAGCCAATTCTAGAGGATTTGAAAATAATAACAGCACAAAATTAAGCAAGTGCAAACGACTTTAAACCTGCTGTTGATGAATTCTGAATGCAGCTAAGCAAAGAGAACGCAGCTCAGCTGTGTGCAGGCAATACTTTATGCCACTTCGTTAATTGTTATTACTACAATCTGTATTGCCATTTGATGAGTGGGCTTTATAAGACAGTAAAATAGTAACACAATTAATTTTCTCTGACTGCAAGTTTTTTTTAAAGTGGGTTTATTTTTATTAAAGCTTGCTAGATTATGAATAGTGGCAAGAGGAACTTTTGCTTCATCGAAATTTAACAGGCAGTCTTTCAGGCAGGAGGGTTTTGGACTGTATAAAAGAATACCTTGATGGTATAGTCTATCAAAGGTCAATACAGTAACTTTTTAGAGAAGAAAAGGCCTTTTGCTCACCTTAATCACAATTCTGTCGCTGATGCTTTATTTTAAAAAATGTCTACATAGCCAGTGATGCAGTGCTGGCTCCTGCTTTCCCATTGTCTTGACTCATTAGTCCCTCAGTACCATAGTCATATATACTGCCAACAAGGTGAGGTCCAATTGTGGTATTTGGAAGAATAAGGTGGAACAGTTCATAGCTGTAATTGGGTCTCCATCTTTCCCTGATCAATTCTGAGTTGGCTGTTCGGGACCCTGGGAACCGTGTTTCTAAGTGTGTGTGTGCCACGCTCTACTTTTCCCCTGTAACTTTACAAAGAGAATAAATAACAAAGCTAGTCAGAGCTAGTATGCATCGTCATGCCGGATTTTACGTGCACTGAGCTAATGAAATAAAAATGGAAATCTAATTAAGAAAAAACGGATCTTCACAAATTACTTCTGACCCTAATGGGAAAGCTGAAGGATTACAGGTACTAAGTAGAGTGCTCGGGTTACTTGCTAAAACTTGTATATATGCAGATCAGATTCTAGATTGTACAGTATTCAAGAAATGGAAAAGCAGAAAATGTACCCATTAACCTTTAAGTTGCAGGGCAGAAGTCAGAAGCTTCATTAATATTTATATGCTGAATTGCTGAAGCCGTACACAGGACCTCTGGGAAAATTTCGACAGCCTACATGGTTCTAGGAGCCTTTGAATCAGCTGGTTGTACAACAGGGATAAGATAATACATCTACCTGCATGAACAAAATATAGGCCTGTCAGCCCCAACATTTCCAGCTGCATTTGTTTCTTTCCCTTCCCTTCCCTTCCCTTCCCTTCCCTTCCCTTCCCTTCCCTTCCCTTCCCTTCCCTTCCCTTCCCTTCCCTTGCCCCATGCTAATTTCTATGCAGTTCATATGGTTGACACATTCTCTCTTGGGGGGTGGGGGAGAAGGGAAAGGGTTCTGTGCAGAAAAATAATGCATTTTTCTATTTTTTTAAAAAGGCATTTGGTTGCTAAAAGTAGGTGGAATGTAAGGTAAGGTTATGTGAAAGTTTGAGATCACAAACAACCCATGTGTGCCAAAATGAAATTAGCAAAAAAATTGCAGCAATTCATATACTGTAGTTAGGTAGTTTGCACACAATGATATTTTAAAAATAATCTGATTGTCAGCTGTAGGGACCACACTACACGTGATGTTTATTGTGAGGCATGTTACCTTTTGTTTTTGTCTAAGTGAGCGCAGCCCCAGTGTGGATTGGGCCATAGCGTTCTCTCTTGTTATGGGGAATGTCTATAGCAAATAAGGCCCTTATATACTTTATAGGTTCAAAACTATGGAATCGCTTATGGTATATGCATTTCTGCCCATCCCTCCTGGTCATCAGAAAACAAATGCAAAAAACAAAAACAAAAAAAAATCAGTGTTAAAAGTTTGTGCTAATTTATTGAATTGTTGCTGATACTGCTTACAGTTTTAAAAAATCAAGATCAATGTTTTTAATTAATTTAAATTTAATTTAATTTAAATATTTCTATGCTGTCCTTTGCAACAAGCCTCAGGACAGCTCACAAAAGATAAAAATAATGATATAAAATACAAATAAACATTCAATCATAATATGGCACAAAGAACAATTCATAACTAAAGAAAAAAGAAAAGAAATAAAAGAAAAAAGGAAATGCGACTATAAAATGATTTTTCTTAAATTCTTTAATATTAATTATTAAAATGGTGGTTAAATAAAAAGGTCTTTACCTGGCGCTGGAAAGAATAGAGAATTGGTGCCAGGCAGACCTCTCTGGGATGTTGAGGGTAACATTCAGATTTTTATGATTTTGAAATGAATGTAGTTTGTGTGTTTTTTTAAAGCTTATTGGATGTACAGAGCATATAAATCAGGGTCTTCACACTTTTTAGGTCTATGGACACAGTTAAGGTGTTTTAAAAGTACACTGGCAAATTAGTTGCCGTACAGCAGTGGAGGGCCAATCTCGAAACTGTTGGAGGTGCCCCCCATCTATTATTATGCATGCCTGAGCCTGCTCTTTATGTGTGCTACTCACTGTGGCTTCTCTCCTCACCATCTTCTCTCTTTTCTATTTCTCTCTGGCTCCTTTTCTCCTCTCCTTTGTTGCTCCCCTTTCCTGTTTCCACTCTCCCCTCCTCCATACCTTGTCTCTGCCCCCCTCTTTCTGCCTTCCATCTTTCCTTCTCCCACCACCCCCACTCAGCTTCATCATCCTCCCTGTGTCTTTCTCTAGTGCTTCTCTCTTTCCCTCTGTTTCCACTTTCCCCATCTTTCTCTGACCCTTCTTTCGTTGACTCCGTGGCTTCCCTTTCTCTGTTTCTGTGTTTCCCTCTGCCCCATTGCCGTGCAAGCAAATTGGGCACTTTCTGTATGTATTTATTTGCATGGGATGGGAAAAAGCCCCCCCTGTTACAAATCAGATGAGAGACAAAGGTAATCTGCCTGTGAATGATGGGTCCACTGGCTTTAAGATGGGAAGAATCCCTCCCGTACAAAGTAATTTGGAGGGTGTAGCACAGATCCTGCCCTTGGAGACCTCGGTGGGGGATCAGACTTTGATCCCTAACCATTTTTGGCAAGGAGGACTCTCCCCGTGCTGTGTAAATGTATAGAAGAATCTGTTTGCAGAGGGTGAAAAGAGCTTGAAGGCATCTCATCTTGTCCTACCATTGTTGGAGACCCTGATATATGCTACTTAAATAAATACCAATACATAAATAAATAGGGAAATGGGTATGTAACTTGTCCATATTGTGTCAATCTCTCTCTTTCTCTCAATCTCATTCTTAATCTTTCTTAATCTTTATCTTTATCATCTATCTGTCCATCAAAATCAAATGGAACATCAGTGAAGAATAATTGGTTACAGTATATATGACGACGGGAGATGGGATTATTATGTCTAATCATAATTTTCTGTTGCAGGATGAACAAAAATTACTGATATCTGGTTACATCCTGTTTTATACTTTATTTATAGATATATACAGTTACTCATTATTTGTCAAGAGCTTTCATATATAAAAGGCGCTGTGCACTAAAACAGTACCATAATGAAGAGATATTATTATACATATTTACAATGGCTGAAAAAATATAACTCATTCCGTAAACTCATTGAATAAAAACATTTTAACAGACCACCTAAAACTAAGCAAGAAGGAGCCTATTTAGTTTTCATAGGGAGGGTGTTCCAAAATCAGGGAGTTGCCACAGAAAATACCTTGTTTTGTGTTCCTAACTGAAGAATGTAAGATTTTACTGGGGAACATATAGTAAGTGTTCTAAAACTAAACTATGGGCAGGCTCATATGAGAGAAGGTGGTCTTCAAATAACTTGGCCCCAAACCATTTAAGGCTCTGTAGGCTCAGATTGCATTTGGTAACAGATTTCTTTCATATGTACAAATGCTGAAAGAGCTACATCTTTGTTGCAAGTTACAGTGTATCTGAAATCACAGATTTTTTTCCTACAGGAAAAAAAATAGAAAAATAACCTAGAAAAATATGTATGCAGTGTTTCTGAGAAAGAAGTTATAATATTTTTATCTCTAATGGAACTTTGGTGCACTGACAGATCAATTAAAAATCCCATTGAAAACAATAAAAAGATTCCTCTTGGATTCAGGAGACATTAATCACCCCGGATTTTCTGCTGTTGCGTAATCAGAAGCAAGATAAAACAAGTTTCCATTTTACATAGCAAGCATTGATTTAAACATCATGAAAGGAGAACAACTGCCAAAGGAGCATCTTGAGGCTTCCTACTGAGAGCAGGTGTTTTATATATAACAGTCTGACAATTGTCTGCTTACAGCATTAATGTGGTAGCAATAACCAGCTGTTGAAATTCAATGGCTGGACATGGTGAACAAATAGAACAGAACAGATGACAACTTTGTACTTAAAACAGAAGTTTGATGATATAAGTTTGTCTGGATTACCTAGGACTGGACAGTATGAATTTCTAGGAGTCTCTCATGCTGTCATTTTCTATGGGCATAACACCTCTGTTATGTTTTCAGTCTTTACTGAGGAAAAAATTGTCCTTTTTTACATTCATTATGCAAACTTGACAGGACATAAACATTTAAAAATACTGCATTGACTATTCCTTGGTGGCTGCAGTAGCCGAAAGGAAAGATGTCTCTGCTCAGAAGCAAACCATTTCATAGGTCAACCTTTCCTATTCTTTCAGAAGACTGCATTTCATTATGATAGTGAAATACACATAGTTGGAATAGCTACTCCTATTTAAGGACTGCCTTGCCCTCTCTTCAAGGCCTTCATTGATATAGTGGGCAATCCTGAAAGGATGAAGCTTTAGCTTGCTCTAGTAGGGACCAGAAAGGCTTACTCAAGGTAGAAGGTTGAGAATGAACTGCAGACTATCTTTTTACTGGAAATAATTATTTTATAAGATCTTAGCTGATGGGTATAGCAACTAAAAGCACAAAGGGAGATTTAAGTAAGCCTTGTGATTGTAAATTTGAAATCGTAGTGTAAGAGCATGGGACTGGGACTCAGACAATCTGGGTTCTAGTCCTGCTCAGCCATGGAGCCAACTGGGTGACTTTGGGCCAGTCACAGACTCTCAACCCAACCTACTTCACAGGACTGTTGTTGTGAGGATAAGATGGAGGAGGAGATGTAAGCTGCCTTGAGCCCTTTGTAGAAAAAAGGCAGGATATAAATAAATAAATAAATAAAATAGATATCTAAGACAAAGTAGATGTAACTGGAGTTTTGTGTGAAAAGCTTGGGTGGAGGTATCTAAGGACTAACATGATGGATGGATAATGCTTTCCCCCCACTCTTTGATGCATTATTCAAAAATAATGAGTTCATCAGCAGAAGAAATTGGATATCTCTAATAGCAATAGAAACTCTTGAAGGGCAGATACTAGGCAGCAGCATTAGTTGATACTGGAGGAAGGTTTTTCACATTCCTATAAATAATAATTTTATTTTTATTAGTGTATTGGTTATTACATTTATATCCCACTTTTTTCCCTTGTGTGAAAAACCTAAGGTGGCTTATACAGGTCCATTTTATCCTTATGACAACAGTCGTATGAGGTCATACGTAAGAGTAAGTGACTGGTCCAAAGTTGCTGAGTGAGTTCCATAGTCAAGTAGGGACTTGAACCCAGAGTTCGAGGCCCAGTCCCATATTCTTAACTATTATACCATACTGACTGTTACAGTGAATGCAACTTTTCTGTGAATATTGGACAGATACAATAAGAACTGTTGCAATGACCAGTGAAAAGAAATTAAAGGGAGGACTGAAAGGAGGAAAACAAGAGGTCTCTTCCAAAAGATCCAAGAAATAAAAGGGAAATTCAAAATTAGATAAGGAATGCTCAAGGACCAACAGGGAAAATACATATTTTTAAAAATTATTTTACTAACAGTAACATTTAGAAAAGAGAGAGAGGAAAAAAAAGGAAAATTTAAAAATTAAAAAGAAGGAAACATACATTCTTCTGATCAGGAGAAAATAAAGAGAAGATGGCAACATCAACATAGAAGAACTCTATAGAAGATATTTAAAAAATTAGAAATTCCTTTGAGGAGGAATGCTATGAGGAAGAGACTGCAATATTAGAAAGTGACATGAAAGCTGCTTTGAAAGCACTTGGAAAGAATAAAGTGCCATGAGTCAACAAGGTACCAATAGAAGCATTCATGCTTCAGAGACTGAATTGGTACATATCCAAGCAAGAATATGCCATCAAATATGGAAAACAAAACAATGGCATATAGATTGGAAATGTTAAATATATATTCCAGTCCCCAAGAAAGGTGATATACAGGAATTCAGCAAATACAGGACTGTTGAACTAATTTCCCATGCAAGCAAAATGATGCTAAAGGTCTTGCAAGAAAAATTGTATCCTATATGGAGTGAAAAATGCCTGATGGTCAAATTGGATTGAAAAAAGTAAGAGGGACTCAAGATCATATTACCAATATTTATTATTATACAGATTGTATATTTGCAATACAGGCAGTCCCTGAGTTATAAGCATCCAAATTATGAACAACTCATGCTTATGAATGAATTGCCATAAAGCTTGTTAATTCTTTAAGAAATTACTGTAGTAAATCATCATTACCATAGGGAGATGGTAGCAGGAGAGAGAAGGAAGGCCTTCAAAACATCGCCATAGAGAGAAAGGAAGGAAGGAGGTAGAGGGCATGTCTTCCTGCTCCACCAATTCAGAGAGGGAAATCTCCCCATCATTTCTTTGCTGCAGAGCAGAGGATCTAGTGAGTTTGGTGGGAGGAAGCTTAGAGATATTCACAGTTTTCCTCCTTTCACACTGTTCCTGTGCCCCTGGCACAGGAGAGCCAACATGTGAAGGGCCAACTATTTGTGATCTGACTTGCATACAAATTCAATTTAAAGATGAATTTCTAATTTATCAGGAAGAGAATTCATTTGTAACCAAGGAACTGCCTCTATTTGCAGTTTGTTGGTTAGAGGTTTGGAAAAAGTACTTCCTTGTCTGATGCTTTTGCTTATAGGAAACCATTCTGTTTCTCCACATTATGTCCTAACAGTAGCTTCTTGTCCATAATATACCTTTGCAAGGTTGTATAATGCAAGACTAAAGAACCTAAAATAAGGCAGAGAAGAGCAGAAGACCTTCCCTGGCCCAGAAATAAAGATGCCTAATTCAAGAGGAATTTGTGCACTAGTAATAGATAAAGGAATATGTAGCTAAGCTATGTAAAGCAGCTCAGTTTAGTCTCTGAAAGTGGATTCTATGCATAGACTGAACAAAGGTTTTGTTGGATTGGTAGGTTCGGTTAAATAATGAACACGTAATTATGTAGTAGAGTCTCCATAGAAACATTTGCAACACTGAATTACCCAAATTTTCTCAAAAGGATGCATACTTTGATTGCTAGGTGAAAAGTAGTACCTCTTACACTCTCCCTCTCTCTCTCTCTCTCTCTCTCTCTCTCTCTCTCTCTCTCTCTCTCTGATACTTGTATGCTGTCCCATAGTCTGAGGGCTCTCTGAGCAACTCACAAGGACCACAATCAATATCATATAGGATAAAATCATAACAAAATTAAAAGTAGTAAATACAAAAACATCATGAAAACAAAATATGAATGGAAGCAGGAAAAATGCAGATGACAATAAAAGCAAGCAGTGAGAAAGATATAATAAAACCATAAATTATGTTAAAAACAGATATGAAATAAAAATGTAGGTGGTTGATTGTCAAGGAAGTGGTTTTTCTGACACCTAAGATAAATGTGCTCATGTCTGTCTATCTGTTGCACACACAATAACAACTAGTTGTTTGTAGTCTACTCAGAAAGAATTAGCATTTTTGTGTTCAGTTCATTTCTTAATATAATCAATAAAAACCAGAACTGAAAAGTACAAAGATAAAATTTACCCAAGCAAAATACCCCTTTGGGGTGTTGTTAAGACATACACAGTGGCTTCACCTTCTGACAAACAGAAAAAAAAGATTCAAAGTGATGTATGTATGTATATGCTTGTTTATTTTAAGGGTTTATTTAGAATGCAAGATATTATAATCAATACCTTTGTCCATAAACATTTTGGATGTTTGAAATAGTGCTTACAATAGTCCAGCTAAGAAAAATAAAGAAGGTTATTTATCTCTTTGTATTTATGTTATAATTCTGTTGCACCATGTCATAGATCTGCCCAAGATGGTGCAGCTGCGAAAGCCATTCAGAATATGATATTGGGTTGGACTGTACAAAGATGAAAAAAATACGCTTGGAAAGAACCTTTGTGTTCATCTGAAATGAACTTTGGATCATAACTTTTGCTTGGATCACAGCAGGTGTTGGTGTTTCTATGCGGTTGTATGCTGCAGAGCAACTGAACTGGATTACATTGGTGTAACTGTAATGCTTTCCCTGCCTCATAAAACCTTCTTGTAAATAGCAACCAAAAACAGTTACTATTCAAACAATACATTTCAGCAGGCGATTGTCACCTTCAGGTCACAATACCTATGTGGGAGAGAGTTGCCTGGCACTGAGAAACTGAGTTGATAGTAGGTTGATGTCTTCAACCAACAGTATGATTTTATATTTTACATTTAGAATTATTCTAACATCTCAGGCTGAATATAACGGCGTTTTCCTTGTCTTTGTTCAGTTTAGCACATTAGGAGTTGAGTAGGAGGCTGATCTAATTTGAATACATGTTTAGTAGGCTAATTATATAGAAGTAAAATGGATACTGAAGAATTATCAGTCATGTTTGTCTCCTATTGTTAGACATGCATTCTATGCTCAGTCAGGTAAAAATGGTACTTACCTTGCAGCATTATTATATTTTCTTAATGTATTGTTGTTATGGCAGTTATTGTAGGGATTATTGCTGATACATTTAAAGGCTAGGCTCACCTCGCCTGTTTCTTATTACAAGCAGTTTTGTATTTCCTTTCCCCCCAGCCTGTTTCCTAAACTGCACAACAGCCATTTCTTTAACTAGTCATTAGTCAGCACTAACAAGACCGGACTCCCTTCCCAATGTCTCAGTCCTCTCTTTCCTTGGTTAGATGATTGGGAAGGTGTTCAAAACGTCTGTAGCAACCCTTGGCAGAGCTTTGAGTTCCTCTTTCAAGTGAAGTTTCAGCACCAGTGTAGTGGTGAAAAGCTTGTTCGTGATGAGCAAGTTCCATTTAGCCTTGTTGACAGCGGTGGGCACCAGGAAAGGCCTTTTTAGCGGACATCGAATGCAGCAAGACGTAACTTGTTTTCTTTCTTGTTTTGGTTCCTGTAGAGTGCCTGGAAATGCTTGATTTTTCTTTTGCCTAAAATAGCTATAAGAGCTTGAAAGAAGAAATGAAGGTTAGAGATTTAATGAAGGTTTTCTTCCCTTTATGTATCACCAGTTTGGTGACTTCAGCTCACCTTGCCTTGTGCATGCTTGTCAACTCAGACATAAAAGAACAAGAACAATCCAACCCAAGCCACATAACTGTGCTTCTAATGAGTAATCTCACAATACTTTTCATTTAAGAATCTTCCTCTGCAGCATATAAAATATTTGCAATGAATTTTAGAAGTAGACAAATAACAGAACAATTTGTTAGCTCTCATTCATCCAGAAATACAATAGCCAAAAATGGCTGGTCCAATACATTTTCCTGTAGACAAGGTAGGTCTCCCAATCCTTTATTAATTAATTAAATTCATATATCGATCATCAGCCAGAAAGGCTGTAAACACACACATTCTATGTATGAAATTTGATTAGACTGGCAGGTGACTCTTACTTCAAGTGGCAATGGGGCTTCTTCCACAGGGCAGGCTACGTGGCGCAAACAGCTCACCACCACCAAAGTGTAGCACAAAACTAATTCACAGGGGCCTTATCAGAAATATCTCCCTCTAAGTTCAATGGGTCTTAATGTCTAGCAAGTGAAATTTGGGTTACGGATTAAGGGCAGTCTCACATCGTATGAACGCCCCCCCCCCCCCGGCCATAAATAAGCCAAAGTGGCTGATGTGTAGGCAACCCCTGGTAAGTCCAACAGACAGTGGGCTCACTGTGGGTTGTTGACCTCATCCTTCTCTGTTGGTCCTGCTGCAGGGAATCCCAGAAATGGCATGGAAGAACAGAGTTATCTGTCCACTCCCTACCATGAGCAGGTTTTGGCTCAGTTTTCCCCATTATCAATTCATTTATTTCTCTTGGAGATAGGAAAAAACTTGTTTTCACATCTATGGATAGTACTTTTAAACTGCCTCCATGGCTCCTTGGATAGGGTGCTTGGGCTTGCAAAAAAGGGTTTTTTTTTTAAAAAAAAAACTCCCACATAGTTTTTGGAAACATTTGTGAATGTTTAAAAATAATGTTTACAGTTTAAAACATTTGCAGGGGCTTGGGTGAGGGAATGCGGAGCCTTCAGTGGGCAGTGGGCCTGTGGCTAAGTTCAGCAGGTCCCCATCGTGGGCATTGCTCATTGCAAGTGAGCGTCATTTTCCTTTTGGTTACACTTGACAGCTGCAAAAAGGCAAGCTGCTAAATGTAAAAAAAAAGTGTGAGTGATCTAAGCTTTCAAAAAGTGGTGGCATTTCAGACATGGAAAGATCTTCAAGGTCGTGTGTGTGTGTGTGTGTGGGGGGGGGATGCATCCCAAGGTTCCTTTGCTATGAACCTGTCCCTGAGATTCTGTCATCTCAGGAGCATGCAAAAGTCAGAGTCAGTCATTTATAACAGTAGTTAACTCTGACAGCTGTCAAAGGTAAAACTCCAGTTTTAAATTGGGATTTACAAAGGGTTAAAGGATTTTACTTTTGCCAGGGCACAATACTGGTATATAGAATCTCTGATTCTATCTTTGAGCATTCTCCCTGACCTTGGAGCGTGTAATCTACATCCCTTGGTCACTGAGACACTCACCCGGGGATCATAGGATTGTTCTCTTAAGCTCCAAGAGAATGACCCTCCTTGGTATCCTTGAAAAGAAATAGCTGATATCTGTCTCTATGTTACAGATATGAATTATGCAGCAAGGGCTTAATTTCGAGTAAGGACTTCGGCTATAAGCATGTTTCACATACACATGTTCAGCAAAGATGTTAATTTAAAAATGGAAACTTAATTTAAATTTGTTATTTAAACTTCCCTTTTTAGTCTTGGTGGCTATATCAATCTTGGTGGCTATATCAATCTACCCTATTTTGTACTGAAACAGAAAAGGTTCTTGTGGAATGTGGACTATTCTTCAAACCAAAGATGATTGCATCTTATTTCCTGACTGAATCATTTTGCAATAGATAGCACTTCTGATTTGCAGTCATGTAAGAAGTCATGGTCTTTTGATCCTGCCACTCATTCTTTATAGAAGGGCCAGAGCTCAGTGACAGAGCACATGTTGTTCATGACAGAGGTCCAAGGTTCAATCACCGGCTTCTCCAGGTAGGGCCTGAAAGCCTGGAAAACCACTGCCAGTCATCGTAGATGATACAGAACCAACCAGATGTTCTAAGTAGGATAAGGCAATTTCCTAGTTTCCTGCACTGTTCTCTGTACATTTTGATGTAGTATATTTATGTGTGTATCTGCCTGTGTGCAAAGTATTGGTAAGTGTGTGCACCCTACTTCTGTGAATTGGGAAGTTCCAGGGACTCCAGTGCTTCCCAGGAATTCGGTTTCCTTAGAAGGGGATCATTTGACACTTTTCAGTGATAGAAGGTTTATTTACACGCATGTGTGGACTTGGCAGAAGAGGACACTTCACAGCATTAATACTCCAACAGATTCTTGTTCCTCATAACATTTCATCTTGGCTCTTCGCCTCCTTTTGGCTTTGATTCCGGCACACACTGAGTTCCTTCCTCACACACACATTTCATTTGCCTTTTTACTTGTCTGGTGGTGGAAGTAGGTGGTGGATGTAGCAGGGAAGAAATATGAACCATCTTTGCCTATCACCTGTGACTTCTTGAACCAGCACAGCTCCTAATAAAATACATTGCCAGAATAGTACAGGGTAAATGTTATCTGCTGTTTGTTACATGCTAAGAATCACCTACCTTGACAACTCTACTTACAGAAATCTTAGTTAAGTTGCAAGGGGTTCTGAATTTCTTTGCGGTCCTAGGCCATAAGGGACCCCTGAAAGATCCGTCAGATTGATCCAAACAGGTAGAAGCATAATAACATGATGGGAAGTCTTCATATTGCCAGATGCACACTTAGTCCTTTGTCTGTCTGCCCGTCTGTCTCTCACACAGACAACAGGTCTCATTCTTAGACAACTGCTAAGGTCCAATCATCCCAGCTGGGTTTGTTGACACACCTCCCCCTTTTTCCATAGCAAGTGGCTTGAAGCCAGCATTTAACTTCCTGCCCAGCACAATGCCATGCGTGGGATCTTGTGAGACTTGGGAAGATGACTGCCCAGTAAAGCCACTGGAGGGCTCTGTGCTGAGGGCCCCCTCAAAGCTAGAACCAGCCTTGTATCAGCCTTGAAATGAAGCAAAGAGCCAGGCCATCCAAAGCTATGTTTAAGAGCAGGATCACACATGGGGAGTGTGGATGTGCCACTGTTCTTATCTTTTAACAGATGTGGTAAAAACTTGCAAGATAATCCAATTCATGGTATAGTGAATTTCTGATACAGAGAGATGGTGGGGTAGATTGGCTTTCAAACTAATTGAGGCAATATGTTGATAGGCCATTACAATTGGAAGAGTTTTCTGTGCCACTCCCCCACTTTACTTCAGACTGTGTGTGTGTTTGTTTTTAAATTCTTCTGAGAAGCTTGTCTTAAGGAGGAGAGAAAAGAACACACGCGATTTCATTTTGTGCCTTGACAATGGAAGGCAATTATAGAACATTTAAGTTCCTAAATGGAGCTTCACTGACAAAACTTGTCTCATTGCTTTCTATGGCAATGAAGTGCTAGAAGAATCTTGTAGTTTCTGAAGACTGACAGAGCTTCTTGCTTGAGTGACATCAAAGTTAAAATAAATTGCAAGCATAAAATCATTTTTAGGTGTAAATTTAGAACTCCCATTATTTAAGCTTCTTCTCCATTTATTGAGAGCTTTATGTCTTTTACCTTTTGTTCATGTCTTTTGCTTGAACAAGAAATGCACCGACATCCCAGCTGTGCACCTTCAGATTTTTGGTGCCATGTATAGAGTCCTTGCATGTAAGCTTGCTTTTATGTGTTTATGGACCACTTTTACCTTTCCATCAAATTCCATATCAGTCTGAAATATTTGGTTAAATATTTTATTTCAATATAATTATTATTATTTTGCTGCTTGGATACTTTCCACTGTTGTTCAAACTAGATATAGGTGTTGTGGGTTAGGTGGTGCCAATTCATTTTTATCCTTTCTGTTTCCATTGCCAGATGTTCATTTGTGCACAAATTCCTAGTCAGTAATTTATCGCATGAGCAAGTCTATCCGAGTTTTCCATTTCACAATGCAGTCAATATTTTTGTAAATTGGGGGAAATGTAACTGATATCCCTTGCTGAGCACTCCATGTAGTTTTCCCTGTCATCAGAAGTTTACCAGCCTTTTGTAATGAAGGAAACAGATCAGAGTCAAACAGATATAACAGTAAATAAAGATCAACCACCAGAGCATGTTGCTAATGGATGGCTTTAAATTTAATAAACAAATGTTTCCCCAGTTTGCTTTTCTTTGGTTATTATTTTCATAGAATTCTTAACCTAGAAGAGAAAATGCCATCGACTCCAATCTGATGCCATTGGAGAAGAGGAATGACCAGCTAGCAGGGCCAGTGCGAGCACGTGACATTCTTCCAGGGCCAAAGTCTGCACTGTCCCCTTAAAAAAAAGCTCTGGGCTTGGAATGCTGAGCAGTATGCTGGATCTAGATGCCCTGTTGATTCCCACAAGGCCCTTTGTGTAGCATAACTGTGCTGTGCCATGGGAAGTTTCAGTGGTGGCTAGAGGGAGCTCAGAGCACCATTGCTGTGGTTTCCAGCTTCTGTGGCAGAGCCCAGCAGAAGAGGAAAGTGTCCACCAAGGGGCACCTTAGCCAGTGTCCCCTTAAACCTGGGGCCACCTCTACCAGGTGCATGAGATTTTCTGTCTGCAGTGCAAATGACCTTGAATTACTAACCCCCAGCTCCAGTTCTGGTAATAATGGTGATTGCAGCTTCTGAATCAGGTTTTTGTGAGTTTGGCTAAAATCCTTAACATTAAAAAAATAAGTAATTTTCAGCTGCAGCAGTTTGCATTAAATCTTAAGACACATGGTTGGATAATGTACAGTTTGCAAAAAGGAATTGATTCTTCTTGTTTTAAATGCAGTTACTTTGAACTGGAAAGCAGTGGCCTGAGAGATGAAATAAGGTATCACTACAGATTTAATGGAAAGTCAAGAACAGAAGTGTTTCCATATCGTCTAGCAGATGGACAGTGGCATAAGATTGCACTGTCACTGAGTGCATCCCACCTCCTGCTTCATGTCGATTGCAGTAGGTAAGGCATTCCATTTATTTGACTGTCTTTTTTCCCCTTGAATAACTTCCATTCCTCAGGCTAAAACCTAACATTTCCTGAAGTTTGACATAAAGTTTTTTATGCTCCAAAATGTCTACAGAAAAAAGTAAGTGAATGAAAAAACAGCATTAGAATGAAATAGGTAGGCCTGTGATTAAAAACAAAATACTGATTGCTGATTCTGGGGTGGTGGGAAGGTATTAAATATATCACCATGTTGTATGGGTATAAGATGGATTTATGTTTGCCTTGATTACATTTAAGTTCATTGTGCTGTCTGTTTCCTTCTTCTCTCAGCATGTCTCTGCCTCCAAAACCTGAAAGTGTAATTGTAGCTTCTAATTTCTTTTTGTGTAATCAAGTGCCTTGAAAAGAAAAATCTTTGAAATATTTTCTGAGAAGAAACTCTGATGGAATATATGCCTTAATTGCTTAGAATTGTATACCACTAATTCTCTAAATCAAATTGTTTGTTTCATTTTTATACTGCCCAATAGTTAAATCTCTCAGCAGTGAACACAAGTTAAAAATGCACAAACAAGAAAGAGAAAAAAATTAACATAAGACAATAAAACCACAGCAATTGCAACCTAATCACAACAGATGTATAAGCAGCGGTACACAATAAAATGCAATACACCCTTCCCCTGGTAGCCACTTTCTTTCCTTTGGAGAGGGCTCCTGGTAAAGGACTCCCAAAGATGACCTTAGGGTCCAGGTAGGTACATATGGGACAGGGTATTCCTTCAGATAACCTGGTCCCAAGCCTTTTAGGGCTTTGAATGCTAATACTAGCACTTTGAATTGAGCCCAGACTTCAACTAGCAGCCAGGACAGCTGGAAGAAGACTGGTGTAATACATTCTTGTATTATGTTCTTTCTCCATTAACAATCTTGCTACCTTGGTTTGGATCAGTTGAAGTCTCTGGACCATTTTCAAAGTCAGCCTCTATACAGTGCATTGTAGTAATCCACATGAGAGATTCCCTGAGCATGGATAACTGGTTGGGTTTCTTTGTCCAGGTAAGGTCACAGTTGGCTTATCAGCATAAGCTGATAAAAGGTGTTCCATGCCACTGAGTCCACTTGTGCCTCAAGTGACAGCTCTGGATCTAGGAGCTACAAGCCTTGTCCTTTAGGGGAAGTGCAACCCCATGCATAGTAGGTTGAATATCACCCAAGGGGACAGACAGACAAAGCCCTAACAGCATCTCTGTCTTGTCTGGATCACTTCTTAGTTTGTTGATCCTCATCTAATCATTACCTTGCCCAGGCACTGATTCATACTGCCACTGCCTCACCTGGGTTTAATGAAAAAGAGAAGTAGAGCTGAGTGTCATCTGCATATTGATGGTTCCTCAGCCTATACTTCCAGATAACCTCCCCCAATGATTTCATGTATATGTTAAATAGCATAGGAGATAAAATAGAACCCTGTGGTATTCCATGACATAACTAACAAAGCAGTCATCCCCCAGCACCACCTTCTGGAGTGGCTGGTCAAGTAGCAGCAGAACCATTGCAATGCGGTGCCTCCTACTCCTAGCTTAGCCAGCCTATCTAGAAGGATACCATGGCTGAAGGTGTCAAAAGCTGCTGAGAGGTACAGGAGAATCAACAGGGTCACAGTCCCCTCCATCTTTCTCCTGGCAAAGGTTATCCCACAGGGCAACCAAGGCAGTTTCTGTGCTAAAACCAGGCCTGAAGCCTGGTTTAAATGGATCTGGATAATCCATTTCATTCAAGAGTACCTGGAGCTGTTCAGCCACCACCCTCTCAAGCATCTTGCCAGGGTTAGGGTTAGGATGGCTTAATATAGCTTCTTTTAAAGAGGCTGGCACCACTCCCTCTCTCAAGGAGACATTCACAGCCTCCTCGACCTGAGTGCAAATCCCTTCTTTAGTTCTTGTAATAAGCCATGACAGGCAAGATTGGAGCACACAAGTGTTGGGCCAGACTTAAGCAAACACTGCCCACATCCTGAGGCCTCAATAACTGAAGCTTGTCCAATAAAACTGGACCAGATGGTGTTCTGGTTGCCTCTGTTGGTGGAACTGCATTGATTGCAGTGTCCAATTCATAAACAATCCCAGCAACTTTATCTTCAAAGTGCTGCGAAAATTCGCCACAGTGAGCTACCAAAGGCTCTGCAATTTGTTCCTCTGGCCCTGAATACAGTAGGCCACAAACCACTCGGAAAAGCTCTGCTCAATGCTTCTGCATTGAGAAGATGCAATGTTGGTGAAAAGGAACTGCCTCTTTACCACCCTCACCACCACAGAATAGGCTTAATAACGAGGTCTAACCTTAGTTCAGTCAGACTTAGCATGAGTTTTCCAACACCTGTGCTCTAGTGGTCTCCCCTTTTGCTTCATTGCCCTCAGCACAGGTGAGTGCCAAGGAGCTGGCTGGGCTCTGCTCAAGGGAAAAGGGCATTTGGGTGCAGTTGTGTCAAATGCTCAAGCATTCTCTGCATTCCACAGAGCAACTTGGGCTTTGACAGGAGTACCCAGCCATACCAGCTAGAAACTTCCCCAGAGCCCTCTGGAAACCATCAGGATCTATTAGCCTCCAGGAATGGACCATTTTAAAAGGAGAAAGGGAGCCCAAGTCTAAACCTCAGTAGGGAATGATCTGACCATAACAAGGGGGTTGATGTTAATTTGTCCAGTTCCAAATCACTACCCTCCTGTCCAGTCAAGAAAAACAGATCAGGAGTGTGTTCCTTTGCATGTGTTGGGCCAATAATGTTTTGAGACAGCCATGGTTGTCAGGGCGACCATGAAGTTTTGAGCTGCCTCAGCTAAAGCATCAACATGGAAGTTAAGATCTCTCAGAACCTTCATCCTGGGGCTCATCAACACCAAGTCCAAGACCACCACTGTCAGCTCAAGAAGAGAATCTGAGGGGCAGTGGGTTGGGCGGTACAGCAGTAGAATCCCTAATCTGTCTCGAGCACCCAACACAAGGTACAAGCACTCAAGACCAGCACTCGAGTCCACAGTAAGCCTGGAGAGAAAGATCATATTCCTATAGACCACATCCATAGCCTCCCTGGCCCTTGAGTTGGTGCTGGTGCTGCACAAAATACCCAGGTGGACACAGCGAAGAGAAAGTTCAGCTCACCCATCCAGGTCTCAGTGAAGCAAACCAGGTCGGCCCCTTCATCCATAATCAAGACATGTTTTGTACAAGTTAAAGATGGATACTACAGGTCTACTTCTTTGAAAAAGGGGGAATTTGTGTCTTCATATGATGAATACTTTGTATAGTTTTATAGTATTTCATAGTATATTTATTGTTTATTTACCATGAAAGGAGACCTAAGCAGAATTTTAAATAATAAATAAATTTGCATGTGGGTAGAACAAATATGATGAGAATGTAGAAGCAGGCATACAGCAGTTCTTAATTCAGAGTTCCATATTTTTCCCTAGGATATCTCAAGTTTTCCATGTAAGTTCTTAGCAAGGCTACAAGAGTTTGCTGGAATATTTAATAATTTTAGATAGAGGATACCTTTCTTGTAATACCTTCCTACTGGGGATTTTTACTTACCTTAAAGGATAATTTTAATATCCTAAAAGCACATACAAATTTTGAAAAATAAACAACAGTAAAAAACATTACTGAATATTTCCTGCAGTTTTTTACACTGCAATCCTATGGTTGTCTCTTTGAATGCAATTCTTTCTTAGGGGATTTTACTTCCAGGTATGTGTTTTTAAGGACCAGCCAAAGAGTCATATTCAAACTGGCATAATATATAATGAAATGGGGAAAAGATCTGTAGTGAGAAATATCTGGTGAAGTCTAGCAATTTTAATTCTTCATTTTCAGTTGTTTGGTTATCCAAGTGAATACTTTTCAGGTGGCTATGCAAGGACACATTTCACCTTTAAAATATGTTAAATGCATAAATATAATAAATGGAAGGAGTTGGAAAAGCTTTTTGAAAAGAGACAATGAAAATAATTGGACTACTGTTTTGTTTTGTAATCCTGCTCTTGTTTTGTTTTTCTTGTTGAACCATGTAAAAATAGTTTCATTGACATGTATATCTGATCCATTCCTGATTTCATAAAAATTGTTATTTGCAAAACATTGGAAAATGTTTTCTCTACAAAGGATAACTGAATGGTTTATAATTTGGAAGCCTTTTTGGTTACAAATTCGCAGCTTATCAGACATCCCCCACATACACATGCATGCAAAAGATTTCTGGAATTTATTTATATATTACATAAGAATAGAATTGCACAGTGTCAATAGCAGCATATATACAAATAATTGAATCTGGTAAATTTGGTTTTCTTAGATAAAATTATTGTTTTGTAGTATACTGATTAAACTTCCAATTAATATATGGACAGAGTAACAAGTCTGCCAACTCAGCTACCTGCAGCATCTTTTTCTTTTTGCAAAACTGCTCAGCAGACAAAGGATTATTATATGAACTACTTTCTAAAAGGGGCAAAACAGTAAATAGCCCTAGTAAGCTTGCTTTAACACAAACTAGCTAGTACCATGGCAGTGAGCAAATAGGAGCAGGACTATGGAGTCAGGAGAGCACGTCCAAAAATGTTGCATTTACCATGACCCTTGTGACTCTGTTTTATTGTAGGTGGTTTTTATTATTGTTATTTTATGAAATATTGTAATCTGTCTGGGGAGTCTTCAGACTAGTATAACAGAATATAAACTGAATGAATGAGTGAGAAGAATGCAGCCAGTGTCCGCCATTTGCAATGCCAGAGCACAATGCCATTTGCATTGTATCAAATCCCTTTCTTCCCACAGTATTCTGATTTGTTTTGCTCCCACCTATGCTGTTATTTATTTATTTAAAGTGGGCACGCCAGGATTAACCACATGGCCATTTTTATTTTGCATTTGATCCTTTGTCAGATGGGCCCTACCGTACTCACTCCAGAAGACTGGCAGGTTTTTCTTGGAAATGCTCCAGTTTTTAGATTTGCTCAATTGCAAACTTAAAAATTAATTTTTAATGTATGTGTTTTGTGTGCATTTTTCATATGTCTATACCTATCTCTCAAGGAATTTTCAGAATATAACACATTTTAAAATTATTTTCTGTTGCACTTTGCAGTTAAGAGAACTTGGTTTCAAAAATGTAAGAACTACACATTTTGAAGGATAACTAAACTTTGTTTTGCCATCGTTTTTCAGAAAGTGCAACTGGATAAATATGCATTACATTGTGAACTGACTGGATTTCTCTGAATAGCTAACAATGAAAAAATGATCTGCTGTACTGATTGTTCATAATATACAGGTGTTCATTTTCTATAAGCCAGCCACACCACTCTATCTGAGAAAATGACTTTATATAAACAGACAGTGTTGGAAAAATGCCCAAAATACACATTTCTGTGAATTTAGTTGTTAGAAAATGGCATTTATGCTGAAAGAGAGTACTTTATATATTTCCAGGTTTTTTACTTTTGTGTTTGAAGAGCTTAAAAGGTTATAATAGGCATTTAAGAAGCATATGCTGTTCTCCGCAGCATCTCTCACAATGCTTCTAGTGCACAAAAATATGTACGAAATGTTGTCCAAGGAATTATTGGAATTGTGCTCAGGATAAGCTTCAAAGAATTCAGTTCATAGAGAATGGAGAATGGAGAAAGCCAGGCAGTATGGTCTCCTGTTGAACATATGTTGGGAGGAAACCGTAGGAGACCCTCAATAGCACTTGAAAAATGACTCTCACATGTTTCATAAAGGAAATGGAATTTCTTAAGAACATCATTTTATGCAGTTTTGGACTCTAACAAGGGCTATGACTTCAGGCATCAGGGAAATCCTAGGAATGGTAGGGTTTTTTTCCTGTCTAAAATTGTATAGGAACACATCCCGAAGCAATTAAATTGCAGACACAGTCCCATTAAATTCTGTTGAGCTTACTTCCAGGCTAATGGTTATAGGGTTGCAATAGTACCATGTTGTTTATATTGATATCAAAATAGCACCCTTGAATAATTGAAAAATTAGCTTTGATTTGTATATATATGGTTTTGCTAACTGATTTCCTATTAGATAACATTAGCTTATGATATACACCAAATGAGGCCTGACCTTCACAAGTATAGTTTAACAACTAAAATTACAGATACTATCAATCAGCCAGTCTAATGTTGAAGCCTGAGTAGCATTTAAGATTGATTGATTGATAGATAGTATGAATCAATCCCAGCCACCTTCTGTAATCCATTGTCCTTGAAATAGCAGATATGCCCCATCCAGAAGGCTGATCTGGAGTGAAACTAATTGACCACTCATTGTGGCATTTGGATGACATTTGGATTAAGCCTCTGTGTGGTGAGTACTGGAATTGTCTTTTTTTTCCAGAATTACCAATCACACAAGAGGATCCCTGTTGGTTCAAAGTAAAGGCTTGTGTAACCCGCACATGTAAGAACTTCCCAGGGTAGCCAACCTGACGTTGACAAGAAGTCCGCAGAGAGGTCTGTTCTTGCTCGCAGTTGGCACCTTTGAATCTGGAGGTTTTGTTATGACTAGAAGACTTCAATGGATTTATTTTTGCTTACATGAGATCATCGAATCCCCTTTTGAAGCTGTGTAAGGACCAAAGGGCATGATGCTTTAGAGATACATGTCATTTTCATTTTGGAGTAAGTACAGGGTTACCTTTGGAATGCAACACACACAATTCCCAATCAATGGCCCTGCTGGATGAGAATTCTGGGAGTTGAGGTCCAAATGCCTCTAGAGGCCACCAGATTGGGGATGGCTGGTACAGAGGGTTGGAAGTTTTAACCCTCATCTCCACTGTGGTTTCAATACAGATTGGGGGCCCAGCACCTGGAATTTATATCAAAGTATTATAAGCCAATAGAGTAATGTGTACTTCAAATGCCTATGCATTGCATAAACAAGTCCTTTTATTTTGCTCTGCTCCAACAAACCAAATATGTTGATTGATTGAGAGTTGTAGCTTTCAGCATATTTGCAAACAAAGCAGCATTAATAATGGCTGATTCTCCAACACAGCTATGTTTCACAGTCTTCACTTTTAGTTTGTAAATTGTCTTTCATTCCTACATTCAACCTTTTGAACATCACAGCCATAGCTAATTTATGCAAGCTCTGCAGTTTCAGATCTTTAGAATTTCACCATTTACCAGCGTTTGCAACTTTTTATTTATTATTTAAATAGCTTTGTTGCATGTCTTTCCCCCAGACTTCCAGTGAATATCAAATAATAATACCAACTGATAATATCAAAAATGTTCACATTTGATAGCAGGAATAGGTTTTTCCAAAAGCATCACTTGAATTTTGACAAAATAAATAAAAACTTCTGATGACAGGCCTCATGCAGAAATGGGTGCCTTTTTGTCTGGAGTCATCAGTACTTGGTCTTCAGATCTTCTATGGCCCAAAAAGGGAGGGGAGATCGGTTCTGTGACAGCTGCAGCACAAAGACAGAAATCCTAAAACATACCCAAAGATCACTTCCCAGATGATTTTCTGCCTAAAGGAAATCCCATCTCTTTAGAGCATCTCATCTTCCTGCATCTGAGAAATCATAGCAATGAAATGCAAGGTCAGAAGTTATGTCCGTAGTTTAGTAGTCTAAGGCCACCCATCAATCTAGCATATTTGAAAGGAGGAGGCAGACTCCATGTATGGTCCAGATCCTGGCCCAAGATTATTTTAGGAAGAGGTGGAACCATCAGTCTCCCTTTAGCAGGGATGGAAACCATTAGCTTTGAGAACCACATGGGGTGTCTGCTGGACTGAAGAAGGCCATGTGAATGCTGCCTGCACACTCATACTCTGTAACAGGCCTTGTTCTTGCAGCAACAGCATCAGTTTGGAAAGACAGGACAAGGAAAAAAGCTGGGGGAGACAAGAGAGCCTCTAGGAAAGGGTTCTAGGGTTCCTGTCAGAAAAATCTAATTTATACAGCATCCTATGAAGTCAACAGGAATTTTAGTTATTAAATTATAGAAGCATTAGTTGTTCTTGAGGGATGTGCTTTCTATCACAGTGTTTTCTCATCTCGTCCTTTTTGTGACAGTTGCTGAGGGTCAGGAGGCCACCAAGAGGCTTGATGGGGGACACAGTTTTGTACCTCTGCACTGTAGGAAGGTCTCTTGTTGCTAAGTGCTTGTATGAACACTGCATGAAATAACCCCCCATTTTGCCTTAGAGATCCAATTCCATAAACATGCCTTGTTTTGCTTTGGCTGTCTTGGAACTTTGGAACAATACATTGAGACCCATCTTAGTAAGGTACTGGGGACTCTTATTTGCTCAGGACTCAGAGCACTACCATCCAAGGGAAGAGGAATGTCCAGTGGGAACCCCTGTGTTTGGCAAATGGGCTAAAACCTCTTCAGTTTCCAGCTTCTCTGGCTTGTAATTCAAGCTTTGGAATCCTAAGTAGGCAAGTACACCCTCCAGGTCTTGGCCTGTCTGTGCTCTAGTTTGCCTTCCTAGAGCAGGAAAGAAAGATTTCTGGCAGGTCAGAGAGAGAGAGAGACTTGCCATTCCGTACATGCACATAGGTGCCTGATCATATTACTCTTCGCCCCACAAATTGGTCTGTAGATATAGTTAATGGTCTGTTCATTAATCTTAATGAATGTTGATTAAAAATAATAAGCATTTGGCATGTTTTCCTGACTTTAACCCTGGACTGCTTTATGAGTTGAGCAAGGTGTGCTTGCCTCTTGCAGCTTCTCCTACCATGGGCAGGGGCTCTTCACCTTCCCACTTTAATTTCCCTCTCCTCTTTGTATTTCTGGATGCAGCAGCTAAAGCCTGCAAGGCATATTCAGACAAATCTTGCATCTTGTAAATGCCGCTTGAAGGGCTGTATGTGAGGTGCTGGGCAAAGATAAAGAACTTAATAATGCCCTCCTTAGAATCTTGCCTATAATTAACTGAACTGCTTCTTATCTAATGCTGATTGATAGTTCAGTTGTCTTAGTTTCTTTGACTTGCATATGTCCAGTGGTGTTTTGCAGAGTTTTGTTCTGCATGATAGAAAAGGTTTCTGCATTTTTCTGGTTGATGGCATTTTTAAATTCAAAGCTTGTACATCTCTGGTAAAAGGTCCATTAAAATAACCTTAAATAACTTTCTCTGCAGCTTGCAGAGTCACCTACCTATAGCTAAATGCCAGGAAGAGCATTGTGACTTGCAAATAGTATGGCCAACCTTCTAGATTCTTACCAGATAAATTGCATTGGGTTCAGGTCTAGTGTAGCATAAACACTTCAAATTTAAAGGAAATGGGGCTCCTTGAAGGAGAATGAGTTAAGAATGAGTTGTATTTCCAGGTTCCTTTCTCTCAGATCCTCTGCAAAACTATTTTGACGGGGTTTGCACACTAACCTAAGCTAATGGGAAGGGGGTGGCTTCTGCTAGACTTATTCTTGAGTTTAACAAACTCACTTTGACTTAGCAAAGTGACAAGACAAAAGGCTACAGAGTCCCTTGGCCAGGGTGGCAAAAGGGACTTTGTTCCTAGCAGCCACCCAAGTGGGACTCTGCACAACTGTCATCAATATGTGAAAAAACCCACTTTACTGCACACAATGTATTAACTGGAGAACACGCCTGCAGAAAATGTAATATGTTCTCTGGTTAAGAAATTGATAGTTGGCTGTATCATTAATAAAATCAAAGTTATGTCAATTTTCCCTAGGAAAATTGTTTGGAATCCATAATTTTTATTTTGGAAAGTAAGTGGAAAGATACACAAGTTTACTTGATGGTTGTAGAACTATCCATAAGTTTTATAGTGAGCAAATGAGGTCAAAAAGCAGAGAACCCAAAGCAGGTGTACAACTGCTTTGACTGGGTTTTTGGGTTTTGGGGTATACAATAAAGCAGTTTCAAGTGGAAACCAATACAGCTAGCAACTGTTCTGCTGCATACGTAATCAGAAAAGCCTGAAGCAGCTATTTTCATAGCTGCATATAATTGCTATCATGTGAATAGTGCACTCTTCTAGCAAATGGATTGCTCTGTAATTTAACATCCTACCTACACTTCTGTATTCCAAGAACTTTTCCCCCTTGATGTCTTCTCCTGCCATCCCTGTCTTCATGGGCACTGCAGTGAATTTCTTACAGCAGTGAAAGTGATCGGTTGTGCCTAACAAAGGCCATGGCGACCAAGGGTACTGCTGAGAGCTGCCAACATATCTGAGTCTTTCTAATCATCAGTGGGTGGAAGCCTGCCCTTGAAAGTACACATGGTAACCATTAGTAAAAGGCACAAATGTTACCTATTAGTTTCTCTATTTTATGATGGCGTAGGTTGAGAGACCAGTCCTGAATGTTTAATGGAACATAGTGCTTCTCTGAACCTTTTGAAGAAATTAAGTCACAGGAGAAAAGAATAATATGTTACTGGATAGATCTTGGGGTTTTCACCTTTTTCTTTTTTTTATGTGCTCATTCTGTTTGGTCCCATTAAGCTAGGTAGCACATGTTGAGACAGATGGTTCTTTCAGCCACCAATCAAAATACATTGTCTATCTCTTTCATTCTCTTGATGGATTTCCTGCTCCAAGAAAAAGATGGGGTGATAAAATTGAACAAGATGTTTGTCTAGGACCTCCGCAATATTCTGTGAATGAGTCAACACAATTGCACAATAAAAGGCTTGACAGGAATCACCGGTACATTATTTTTTGAGAGTGAGTGGATCAGGCCAATGCAAAAGGCAAGTGGCAGTTTAAGCTTTGCTTTTCATGGGTTGCTCTATGAGTTGTTATCTCACCATTCAACAGGTAATGCTTGTTGCCAAGTGTGAATGTAGTTACACCTTTTGGATCTCTTCTCACTCACTTTGAGCTGCTGACATATTTTTTGGCACATCGTTACAACACAGAGTATGTTTTGAAGGTACAGTCTCGAGTGAGGAAAATCCTGCCCCGTCCGTCCTTCACGATTTCTCTTAAGTGTTTTAAGAGGTTTGAAACAAAAAATTACTAGTACAGAATAGATGTTTATTCTGTACTCCTGTACCCAGTGATACTTTAGTGTGGTCTGTTCTAAACACTTTTAACACTTTACTATATGAATAACTACTTTTAAAAGCCTTTGGTGTCTTGCACAGATTTGTTGAGTCCATTACATACTTATCTGCATTGTTAGGAACTTTGCTGGTCCATCTGAAAGAAGACACAAATCTGTGTATAAATTTGAGGGAAAGATACAAGATGAGAGAAAAGTGATCCTGTTCAAATACCCCATATTTATGCACTCCATATGCAGTACACCAGTGTGCAGCATCACTTTGACACCTGATTAATCATTGACCTTAGGTATTTGAAAGTAGTGTAAAATTGTGATTTTGATGCTTGTACATGTGAAGAGTGGCTACTTGAAAGATTAGCAACATTCTGGGCTAAAAAAAAAATCTCTGAAGCTTCTTATTCATGTTCTTATAATTGAACTAAGCTATAAATAGACATAAGTAGCAAGGGAATGGAGGTGAGACTAAATGTATTAAAATAAATGCATTTGTCCTTATATTGGTCACTTTATCACCTGTTCTTTTCAGGTCCCATTCAAATGTCTTAGGTAAGAGTTACAGAATTTCAAGCGTAACTCAGGAATGGTGATATTAAATAAAATAAATACCCTTCCCGCCGAAACCCAAGGTTTTTCCCCCCTACAAGTCAATGTTTGGTTTATAACCTGAAGAATGTGTGGTGGGTATGGGTGACTTTTTAACCAAATATAGACATTCTTTCATTCTTTAAAATGAATTCTTTGAGGAGTTATAAACAACTGCTATGAATTGTACATTAATTTTGAGGTAGAAGTATACATTACAGTTCAGGTCTATAAACATTAAAAGAACTTCTGTTCAGTCATTTGGCCACACCTTTAGGATATATGGATCATGGAACTTGGAATATCATTTAGAAAGAGAAATATGGAGTAATTACATAGTATTTGGAGAACATCTAGGATATTAGGGGTGGGGGGGATGAAATTTATTGAAAACCCCTTATTCATGCTGAGATTTACCATGCTTTGAAATGTCTAAAGTTTCATTGCAAAGCCATTTGCATTCTGCTAGACCGTTGATTTTGGATATGGGTATATCCATATCATTAGGTCTGGCTGCATGAGAAATCTTGCAGATCATGACTGATATTTTGTTAATTGCGGTGTTCATGGAGCAGGGCCAGCCTGTGATATTTGGATGACTGAAGCAGAGCAGCAAATGGTGCTTCCACCCACAGTCAAGTGTGGAAAGGCCAGCCAATTTCATAGGATGCTCGTCTTTATGCAACCATGTTATTTATACTGGCATTTCCAGCTTATTTTGACTAATGTTAAACATACGTTACATAATTTTGCACACTGCATAGCATTGGTGGAACAATATGTTTATGTATACACTTCAATTATAGAAGCATAGAATACCGTATTTCCCTGAAAATAAGACCTAATCAGAAATTAAGCCCTAGCATGATTTTTCAGGATGCTCATAATATAAGCCCTACCCCAAAAACAAGCCCCAGTTAAGATTGTCAGCCAGACGGATACATTTAGTATGTCTGTTGCAACACACAACAATTGTATTGAATTATAAAATAATAATATTAATATATAATTAAATATAAATAATATTATTGGCATTAATACTTAAAATAAATGATAATATAAGTTATAATTAAGTATTTGTAAATACCCAAGCAGGTGCCTTTGGACAAGAGGTAAATGCCTATGTAAACAGATGAACTTGAGACTTATTGCTGAATGACCAATAGGAGTACAGATACAATGCATGAATAACATGAGCACTTGATAACGAACAGACATGTTTCATAATTCAATATGTTGTGTGTTGTAACAGACATACTAAATGCATTCATGTGTTGCTACTCCTGTCTCGTAAGCCTTCAGTTAACACTTGGTTTAATCATAGATTTAAAGGGAATAATAATTTGACCCCCGGAAAAGATGAGTGCAAAAAGAAAGAGCTTTCCATCGAGTACAAGAAAGGAATTGTGGAGGACTCTCAGGGCAAGAATCTTACGGCTTTTGTAAGAAAAAGTAAGACGTCACCTGAAAATAAGCCCTAATGCTTCTTTTGGAGCAAAAATTAATATGAGACCCAGTCTTATTTTTGGGGAAAAACAGTAGTAGAGTTGGAAGGGGCCATCAGGTCGAACCCCCTGCAGGACTTCCAGTTAAAACATACCTTTCAGATGACTGCCCAGTTGCGTCTTGAATGCTTCTGGTATGGGGGAACCCATGAGCTACGTAGGTAATTGGTTCCATTGCTGTACAGACAATAAATTATTCTTGTATGCAGCTGTCATCTGGTAACCCGAGTCCATTATTTCATGTTCTGCAGTTTGGGATTATCAAGAAGAGATTCTATTTGTGACAACTTCTCAAGTACTTGAAAAACTTTATCATATCTCCTCTCAGTCTTCTCTTCCGGAGGCTAAATCTCTCCTCACAGGGCTTTGTTTCCAGTCCTGTGAATCATACTTGTTGCCCTCTTCTGAACTCTTTCCAGATTATCTGCATCTTTCTTAATCTGTGATGCCCAGAACTGGGCACAGCACTCCATATGAGGCTTAACCAATGCTGAGTAGAGGGGAACTAGTAGTTTACATGTTTTGGAAGTGATACGACTATTAATTAAAACATTTATATGGTGCCTATTTTGCCATGGCATTTCTATGCAGCTAACAACAGATAATTAAAATACTTGATAAAACAATAAAACAATGGCATAAATTTATCCGTCCAGGGTGACTTCTTTTATATTGTTATTTATTTTATATTGTTATTTTTATATTGTTATTTTTGTATTTTATGTTGTGAGCCGCCCCGAGGCTTCGGCGAATGGGGCAGCATAGAAATGTTTTAATAAATAAATAAATAAAATATAAAATCAATAAAATTACATTAAAAACAATATAAGTGTAGGGTTAGGTAGTGACTTATAAATATTTAAATATCTTTTAAAAAACTAGGTCTTTGCCTGGTGCTGAAAAGACTACAAAGAAGGCGCCAGGCAAATCTCCTTGGGGAGACAGTTCCAAATGTGGGGAGCAGCAGCACAAAAGACCCTCCTCCTAGCAGCTACCCCTCTCACCTCCCTAAGGGATGTCTCATGCAAGAAGACCCCCTGAATGGATCTTGAAGGCCGGGTAGGCATATATTATTGTAGCCTAAGATAGTATTTGGCTCTTTCGCAGCCTTGTCACACTGTTGACTCAACATATTTATATTTATCCATTCTTAGTTTTGTATCTGGCTTTAGGAAACAGTGCATACGTTTCAGATTTTAGGAATGGCATAATTCATGTTCCTTGGCAGCATTGAATTTTTCTGCACATGTTCATTCAAAGGAAGGCAAGCCTTGCTTTAAATGTTCTGTCTATGAAGCTGCTGAAACCACTTAGCTGTCCCTACTGCTTACTTGATCAAAATATGGTGTGTTTTGGAAAGAGAGCTGAATCAATACCAGGATGGCTATCCTGATGACAGAATGTGCAAGGTAGTACAGCCAGGCCTAAATGTCAGGAGCAATTGAGTGTGAGTTACAATAACTTCTTTTCTGAACTGGAGGAATTAGTGTCTAGATCCTCCCAGTTCCAAATGCTGGTGCAATATTTAGTTCAGTTACTGCTTTAGGTCACCCACTCTTCCCAAATACTGTGTCCTTAATGATTACCTTCGGTGAATCAAACTGCACACAGTGCAGAGTTGACTTTAGCATATCATGATAATTGCAGAATTTTAAAACTATTTAAATTTTAGAGCCTGGAGAGCACCAGAGCAACTCAGGTAAAAACACTGGAAGCTCCCATAATGGAGTGGATTGGAAAGGACTGCACCTTTATTGGAATCTAAAGGTCATCACTGAAGTTTCTATCCTAAAAGTGGAATGCACTGTAATATAATAAGAAAGCCACTAGAGAAGGTTTGACTTTGAAGCTTTGCTGTATAATGCTGAGTATTTAAACACTATTTAAACACACACAATGTGCTTTGTCTTGTTAGAATTTCAGGACAATCACTGTATCAAAATGCAAATATTAATAACAGATATCTTGAAACCATGCTAAAATTCACAGCAATTCTTAAAGCAGGCTAAAATGACTGGATGGATACATCTTTTTTTCTCTTGATGTCTAAAAGATTGTAAGGTGGGCTTCTGAAGGAAACATATTCCACAGCTGGATGCTACTGCTGAGAAATACTCTCTCTTGTTGTTAAATAACTTATTTCTGATAGATGAGGTAGCAGGAACAGGGGCTCAGCAGAAGACCTTAACACAGGAACAGGTTGATAAAAGAAGAGGTGCTTTCTCTGGTTTCAGGGTCCTAACTCATTGCTTTGGTTTCCAACCTAATTGCTTAGAATGTCTGAGCCTTCCTAACTAATCTGCCCTCTTAACCTGAAACCATATCCACAGAGTTAAGATGTTAGGCCCCTACTCTCCATGTGCTCCATGTCCACTAAACTTTCCCACAGAATTCAAAACTGATCCTTAGCATCTGCCTAGCTTATTTCTGAGCTCACTGGCCTCAGCATTTCAGCTGTGGATTTTGGTCCCTAAGAGTGTACCTAATCTGCACACCTACTCCTTCAGAGGAGTACCATCCAACCTCAAACAGATTGGGTACGCATTCCCTGGTTCAAAGAACCATCTTTTCAAAGTGTCTCTGTCTTCTCAAGAATTCAGTTTCATGTTATGGATCCTCATCAATCCTTTTATTCAACATCCAAGCACCTGTTCCTTATAGCACTTCACAACATCAACTGACAAGGAGGCCTTGAGGATCTGATTGTGCAAAAGTCACATTGTTGATGTTGGAGTTAAATTATATTTTAACTAAAGTTTTTCTTATCAGGCATATAGTCCAAGGTTAGAAAGGACACGTGTCCGTTTATCTCTTGCAACACTTACTCTTGATTGCCCAATGAAATTCTGTGCATGTATTCAGTCATTCAAATTGTACCTCACCTTTTCATCAAGTTAATGGTGTTCAAGGCATATCCTACCCCATCGAGCTGTATGAGAACAGAGGATTATATACTGTAGTCAATGGATGTATAAAGCTGGGATATCATAATACTCGTAGTTGCCTGTTTTATTATGATTGCTGGCTCCCATGTGACCCTTGCAATATTGTGTCATGGAATGATTTGTTCTAAGCAGTTAAAATGATGGATTTCTTGGAAGGGGAAGCATAATAAATTAAATAAATTGGAGGAGACTGCAAAAGTTTCTTTTTGCTAAACATTTCACAGTGGATCTAGAGCTCATATTAAGTTACAGGGTGTTTTCTCTTGGCAAACAGATAATAAGTAAACCATCTGATATATGATGAAATATTACTATAGTGAGCTAATAGGACTTTGGGCTGTATTGCTTTGGAGTGTAGAATGGAGTGCCATTTTTATATGCCCACACATAGGAAGCTCTTGCATGTAGCAAACTAGCACATCAGGGACAAATCTATATCTACCTTTCTTCATGACTTGCTAGCTAGTTTATTATATGCAGGGTATTTTTTAACATGATTTCCCCCTGAACACACAGCCTGGTAATACATAGTCTAAGGTCTCATGACAATTTCTTTGCATTATTTATTCATTTATTACATTTCTATATCACTCAATCACTGCAGCTGTCTGGGTGGTTCACAATGATCTGCATCTTCATTGTGCAGGTCCATTCTTGAACAGATGGCTTGATTGTGGTTCTGGGCTGTAGTTAACTCACCATGAATGACATCTCCTATGAATCTGACCCTGCTGTAGCTCAGTGGAAAATCCTGCAAGGTCCCAGGTTCCCTGGCTGTAGGGCTAGGAGAGACTTCTGAAAACCTTGCAAAGCTACTGGTAGTCAGTGTAGGCTATGTCTAGCTGGCTTGATATAAGGGAGCATCCTTTGTTCCTATGAACAGTGACGATCATGGGTGTTGTCTTTGGCTTGTTTTGAACCAAGATGTGAACACTGTGGCTTCAGGCATCAAGCATGCATTACACCAATCTGGACTGGGACCTTAACATAAAAAGTGGGGATGCTCTAATTCTTTCCTGCTAATGGCAGTTCCAGTCTGGATGATGGCGCCTGTGCATGAATATATATTGCTTTGGTGAAATAATTTTTAGAAGGATAAATTACAGGTGCCCTCAAATGAATGGCGTATTTGTGGGACCCGATGCTATGGCTCTGATCTGTATCACAGCCCCAGAACTTACTCTAGAGTAAGAAAACAAGTTAGATGCTAGCTACATCTCTGATGTCTGCTTTGGTCTCATGATACAGGAACTAGGAATGCTTTTCATGGTACAACAGAAAAGATTTTGATAGACAGGTCCATAGCTTCAATTGGACTGGGATAACGCTCTGTTATGCTTTACTCGTTACATTTCATATTCTTCTTATTTGTATGCTGTTGGCATGGTCGAGGGAAAGAGAGGATACCTAATGGGCAAGAGAATAACTTTAAATCAAAACTGGCACGACTCACATGAGTAATTCAGTCATTTAGTAAAGCATTGAATTAGATGCATTTTCCCAGCCTTAAATATTATATATTTGGCTTTTAGACTGTTACAGTATAGATTTAGATGTTCGAGCAAAGTGATGATAAATACTTAAAACACAGGAGGCTTTTAATGGGCTGTGATCAAGTTTTCAGCACACCAACAGTGAAATTATCTTTTCCTTCAGGGGATCGCCTTTTTATATATTTGCTCTCACTTTCGTATATTATCTGAGAGGGAAAAAAGTAATCAGGTACAATAGGGTAATTGGAGGTCCTATAATATGCTGAGGATGCTTTTTACCATCTGCAGTGTGATCCTATCCACGTCTAGTCAAAAAGTAGATCCTAAAGAGTTCATTGGGGTTTATCCTCAGGTAGGCAGTTGCAGGATTGCAGCCTAAGAACCTATGGAATAACGTGGGGAGGAGACATTTCAAATTATTGCTCTCTGGGGTTAGGATTCTCAGTAGATCATACAGTATAACAATCGAGGCAAATATGATGGAGGACTTCTACTGTATGATCAATACAGCTTTCAGGTAAGCTCTTCCCTTCAAGCAGCTTTCCTGAGTACTAAAAGTCTCCGTTTAAACCTGCACGTATATTTTGCTAGCAGGTCTTTTATGGTAAGAGCTGTGTCCCCCTTTTATAGTTTGAGTATTGTCAGCATCCTCCCATATTCCATCTTTAAATTCTAAGTAAATGCAGACTCCAAGACTTGAATGCCAGCCACAACCCTTTCTGGATTTTTCTGAGGCATCTGGAAAGCTTGCATGCTATTTTGTGACTTCAGTTGGCCTGGTAAAGGCATTGCTGTAAGGCAGGGGTCTCAAGCTCAACTTAGCTGGGGGCCGCTGGAAGTAGAGTCTGGGTGAGGCTGGGCTGCATCAAGGATTCCACCACCGCGGTGGTGGTGGGCCGCTCATCCCACGGCTGGCCCGGTCACCGCTGGTGCTTTGAAGGCCGCAGGGCCCCTCCCCCGTGCCCCGCCTGTCCCGGCAATTGGCCCGCGAGCCGCGAGTTTGAGACCCCTGCTGTAAGGTTTACTATTCTTTTGCCATAGATTTAAATGGAACATAATTCTACTTAGGCCTGCATCTTCAAAAGCAGGAAAAAAAATTGAGGGACTTGTTTTATAATGATTGCTATGGAATAATGTTTCAGAATTAATTCTTGCTCCTTCAAATTCTGTCAATAACTGAGGAGCACTTTTCATAGGGAGTAGAGTGCCCATGTTTCAGATTGTTTCCTTCAAGAATGCCTTACCAGCAAACTGTTTTGCCATTCCAAAAGGAGACTCCATGCCCCTGGAATGCCTTTGCATGGGCATTTGGTGCTCAGCCAACACCTTGAGCACAACCGGTGGAATTCATGCTGCACCCCATTCTGTGTATTGCTCTTAATGCAAATAGGGGCATTTCTAGAGAGGAATCAGCACCCAGGAGGGGGTGCACAGCCCTACCATCCCCAGCCTGGGTGGAGATGGCTGGAGGTGGCAATTAGCAGTCAGTAATCTCTCAACACATCTCATGACTAAGAGCTTCCCACTGATCCATTTTTATTTATTGTTATTATTTAGTTATTTCATGTTGATACCAGCCAATAGGTGAAGCTCTCTGGGCAATTTACCACAGTACAATACCATAAAAACAATACCATAAAATGCCATAAAATCATATCAAAATAACATAAAAGTGCAAGTGCACTCATCTATGTGTACTTTACCTAATGTTCTGTTCTCATGGAGGGCTAAAATTAACTTTGCTTTAAATTCTTATGCAACCCAATTCTTGTGTTTTCTTTTCCTTTTATTCTAGAGTAGATACAGGGGTCCTACTTCTCATGCCTACTTTGGGAAGGACAGGGGTTCAGCAAAAAGTCCCAGATCAAGGCCTGGCTTCCCTAGGTAGGGCTGGGAAAAATCCTGGCCAAGAGCTGCCAGTCAGTGTTGGGTGTGCTGTACAGCAGCTTCCTATATTCCCACTCTAGAGTAAAAATTGAAGCTGCAGCAGCTGATGTGGATTTAAAATTATGCTTGTTTTGGCGCTTCTTTTTGCCTGCCAGCAGCCCTGTGTTCAGTCCAAATGGTACATAACTCAGATGTATCTCTTATATCTCTCGATGTGCCTGACCAGCCTTGTTTGGTTGGGGAGCTCTGGAACTATTCATATTCGTTTGACTCTGTGCAATCAAGGACCCCTTGTTAAAAGGAATGAAAGCAAACGCTTTCCCACATCCAAGCCAAGACACATTGGCTATGGAACCATGTATTTGATCTTCCTCTTGAATACCAGTAACAAGATTTATCTTTCCCATAAAGCAAATAGAATTGACAAAGGCTTGTTTCTCCTTTCTTTTCCCTTCAAGTCCAAGCCTTTCATTCTGCAAATTTACCCCCATCCATGATCTAACTTCTCGCAGTTAGCTCTCTGTTGCAAGAAGGCTTTGTTCTTTGCTGCAACAGACTAACAGAGCTCCTCCTCTGGAAATAGCAGGTTTCAGTATCTCACTAATCAGACTTGTCTCGGAGAATATGCCCATCACCAATCATATCTAATCAAAAAGTACACTGGCCTGCCTTATTTGATAATAACCAGTGCTTTGCCTTACATTGAGGGTGAATAAAACCCAACACTGCTCCTTTTCTCTCCAATGCCAGATCTGTTGCTTGCTGGTTTGCACCACATGGACCTGCATCCCACACTGTGGTGTGTGTATTTGATCTTGCTTTTTATCCAAGCGCTCTTCACAAGAGCTTGGATTTTGTCCAAGGTCACCAACTGATGATTCCTACTTCAAATAATCTTACAGTGGACAGTTCTACACTGGAGCCTGTCAAAGTTACATCAAACCGTGACTGCATCTTTCTCTCAATTTAATGTGCATTGTTCTGCTGAAACACTAGTAGTTTCTGAGCATCAGATACTCACCATAAATTTACATTGATTATGAACAGAATCAGGCTGATAAGAAAATAGTTGCAAATGAAAGTAATTTCACTTTTATGGAATGTGGAATCCCATGCTGAAAGTTGTATCATGAGCTTTTCATTAATTTGTGAATTTAAAAAACTAAACAAATGACATGGTTAATCAAATTTCAAGCTTCAGGGAGTGAGTTGATTACCACATGGGACAAGCTTTTAGTCTCTTTGGGAAGTTCTGTTCAGTGTGTTAAGTACATTATGCTGTTCTTACATTTTCAACTACATCAAGTGTTGAACTTTGTGTTAGTGAGGGTGCAATCCTGTACACGCTTACCTGGGAGTAAGTCTCATTTTACTTACTGGGGCTGACTTCTGAGCAAATGCACATAGGTATGCAGTATAAGTCTGCTTAGCAGATCAAATGGAGACCAGTGATGCATCTTTTAATTTTTATGCATATTTACTCAGATTAGAATCAAACAGTATTTCCTGGGGAATTTGCTGGTAGCAGGGGATGTATTTGCATATAAGGACACTGAAGAAAAAAGAAAATCATAAGTGTGTCTGACATAAAACTGAATTCAAATCTGTTTGTTGTAGTCCATGACTAGATTGGAAAAGCTAGATATATTTACAAAGGCATATAGAGCAACGAAGTATATGTTCAAAAGATACAGAAGAGTACATCATTAGTGCTGAGCAAATAAAAAACAGGTTAACTGAACTCTCAGCTTAACTGCAACAGAAGAAAATATGAGTAACTTTTCCTGTAACTACAGGAGTGGGTTCAGCGAAACATTAAAATACATAAAACAGATTGTCTTTGCCAGAAGACTAAGACACCAAAGGCACAATCCTTTCTCTGCTAATATCCTGACAGAAATTGCAATATAATAAAACATGCATTATAGTCTCTAAATCCCCTGAACCAGAGGGATAACAAGGTTGCAATGAAGAATGCTTATTGAATCTCTTCTCTAGCATGGCAGATGGTACAGCATTCATATGGACCAATATAAATGCAACTCAAGGCTTATAAACATGAACTGTTTTTAGATAGTTAGCTGCTCTGGTCCTGATTGGGAACTGAATGCTGAAGATAGAAGGAGAGCAACATACAGCTACCAAGGACATAAATGTTTGTCATTCAATATTGTATAATCTTTAGGAAAGAAGTTCTTTTGCATTTCCTTGCCCAAACAAAAAGGTTCCAAGGGAGAAATGTCCCCTTTTTAATGACAAAACTGAGACTGTCATACTTTGGACACATGGTGAGAAGGCAAGCTCACTGGAGAAGGCAGACATGCTTGGGAAAGTCAAAGGTAGAAGGAGAAAAGGAAGACCAAATAAGAGATGGATTGAATCAGTAAAGGAAGCCACGTCCTTGAACTTAGAACAGCTGAACAAGGCTGTCATGAATAGGGCATTTTAGAGGGCTTTCATTCACAGGGTTGCCTTAAGTCAAAGCTGACTTGGTGGCACCTGACAACAAAAGGAAAGATAAGCGTGTGTTCACCTATCGTGATTCAAGAGGTATTGGGCCAAGTAAGATGGGTTTCCTTCCACAGTGAAGACCATATTTACTGGCATTAATTTATAACAGTTTATCCAGAGAAATAAAAGTTTCTGATTAATAGATAAAAATCCATATTCTCAAAGTTGCTTTTAACCCAACCCACCTTTTTCCTCTTGGTGTTTATAGTACTGCAGATAATTTTGAAATGTTAGCTGCTTTTCAGCTCTTGCATCAAAAGCTTAACTTAAAAGTACCCAACAGGTGTTTTGTTCAAAATCTTTGGAAATGGATTTCTTCCCTAGCAAATTTAATGTGTCCAAGTAATCTGCTCCAGAATATGTTTCGATGTGGAGCCATATATTGATATTGTAAATAAGAACATAAG